>NW_027640908.1:0-34000 GCF_949752795.1 Hyperoodon ampullatus | reverse complement strand
CCCAGGTCAGCTAATCCTCAGCCCTCAGGAAATCACATTGTTGAAAATGGACCTCGCTAAGGCAGAATAGAAGCCAAGGAATAAAACGACACAATGCCATTTGCAGCACCGTAGGTGTGTCTAGAGGTAATCACGTGACTTTTAGTAAGTCAGAAAGTGTAAGACACATATCATATCATATCTCTTATAGGTGTGACCGAAAAATGGATACCAGGGCAGATATTTCCACGGAGAAGGGCAATCAGAGATTCATTCAACAAACTTATGGTTCACCAATGGAAAGGTGTGAGGATTGGTTTCATTATGATATTGGGGTTAACAGACATATACAAACACAGGTGACATATAGAATCACCAAAGACCTACAGAATACCAAGAGAAGACTACTCAACATTCTGTCATAAGGTACATGGGAAAAGGATCCCAGGAAGAGTAGACATATGTGTATGTGTAAAAGAACCACATCTTCCACACCTACAACAAGCCAAACATTGTAATCAAATTTGCTGTAATAAAAAATAAAAAAATAAATTAAAAACACGAACAAGAAGTAGTGAGACACACTTGAGGGGCTTTCTCCTGGCACATTCCATTCGAAATTCCAATCTAGAACACGACTTCCATTGAGGCTCTGTTGCCCCAGTAACCAGATTTGGTAAGGGAGACCTGCTGCCACCTTGTGGCCGTTTCACACAACAGCAGCTTTAATCCCAGCGCTAATGGTCAGTTGATATTCAAAATCATTGCAGGCCTGTAAATGACACCTGCCCTGAAAACAAATCCTGGGTTCATATATCGACCAAAAAATTCAAAGGACGTCCATATTTCAAAACGACAGTTTCAAAAGGCATATTTTACTCACAGTAGTGTTCTGCTTCTTTTTCTTTCTTTCTTTTTTTGTTAAAAAAACGGGAATGGCAAAAAGCATCCCTCAGAATGGGCGAAAATATTTGCAAACGAATCAATGGACAAAGGTTTAATATCCAATATATATAAAGAGCTCATACAGCTTAATATTAAAAAAACAAACAACGCAATACAAAAATGGGCAGAAGATCTAAAGAGACGTTTCTTCAAAGAAGACACAGAGATGGCCAAGACGCACATGAAAAGCTGCTCAACATCACTAATTATTAGAGAAATGCAAATCAAAACTACAATGAGGTATCACCTCACACCTGTTACAATTGACATCATCAGAATATCTTCAAACAACGAATTCTGGGGAGGGTGTGGACAAAAGTATCCCTCTTCCACTAGTGGTGGAAATGTAAATTGATACAGTCACGATGGAGAACAGTATGGAGTTTCCTTAGAAAAACTAGAAATAGAATTACCATATGATCCAGCAATCCCACTTCTGGGCATATACCCAGAGAAAACCATAAATCAAAAAGGCACATTCACCACAATGCTCATTTCAGCACTATTTACGATAGCCAGGTAATGGAAGCAACCTAAATACCCACAGACAGACGAATGGATAAAGATGTGGTACATATATAAAATGGAATATTACTCAGCCATAAGAAGGAATGAAACTGGGTCATTTGTAGAGACGTCGATGGATCTAGAGACTGTCATACAGAATGAAGTAAGTCAGAAAGAGAAAAACAAATATTGTATATTAATGCATATATGTGGAACCTAGAAAAATGGTATAGATGAACTGGTTTGCAGGGAAGAAATAGAGACACAGAGGTAGAGAACACACGTATGGACACCAAGTGTGGGAAGCCATGGGGTGGTGTTGGTGGCATATGTTGGGAGATTGGGATTGACCTGTATACATGTATATGCATAAAATAAATAACTAATAATAACCTGCTGTATAAAAACATAAATAAAATTAAATTTTAAAATTTTAAAAAATAAAATTTAAAAATAAAACTGAAAAAAGTTCTTCCCTTCACACAGATGTATTTATATGAATGAATTATTTCCATGCTTATATCAATAAATACATAAAAGAGGAATAAAATCTAACTTGAACCAAAACAGGAAAAAAAACCTAAACCCACAAGTTATACAGAGGAAAACCCTATCAGGGCACTTGTTCCAGCGGTAAACAATTCTGAAATTGGTCAGAGGTGGGGAATCATCTCCCATACAGCCAGCAGCCCACCCCCCAAGCAAGGAGGGTCCTCATTGCAAAGCTGGGGTACCAAGCCAAGGCATCTGTGAGTAAACGTGAGCTAAGCCCCAGTCCTGCTGCAGCTGAACTCTTCCCACCCTTTCCAGTTAAAACACCTGAATATGTACAAGAACTTGCAAGCTTAGAGGAAGGGCTGTGGAGCCACACCAGCGACAGCACACAGGCCGACTTGGTGCCTGCAGGCCAGTCAGGATGGTCCTGGCCCCAGATGCTCTTCTGGAAGCTTTCCATTTCCCTGCCTGAGATACCCCTCCTGCCACGGCCCCCACTGCTTTTTTACTTCCTCACCTCTGTCTGGGGAGAAATTCCAGCGGCAGGTATCGGTGACACATCCTCTTCTTTAGCAGGTGGCAGCCTGGCATCTCCTGCAGAAAGTCCAGCAGAGCCCCACTCACACTGGGCCACCCACAAAGCCGTGGCCCCTCACTCCCTCCCACCAGCACAGCCCTGGCACTGCCTACGGGGCAGAGAATATGGCGTCAGTCACAGCTACAAGGGCTGTCGCTCACTGGAGAGCTGTTTATATTGCCCTCAACTCAGGCACACCTGTGGAGGGCTGGCAGGCAGTTTCAGGCTGCAAAAATCAGCCAATCCTCACCCCTCAGGGGCTCACAGTTGCAGAAAATGAAACTTGCTAAACGGGCCAGGCCCTAGGAACAGGTGTGGGCTCTTGAGAGTCAGGATAGACAAGGGGCTGCAGCTGCGGCTTGTTTTCTTATCATTTTATCTGGTCCATGAGTGGATAACAACTTCAAGAAGACCCTATCCTAATGAGAGGAACCCAGGAGTCAGGGAGAGGAGTGATGGTGGGTGGAGACAGAGGCCTGGTGCCCTGGCTGCAGTGGAAGTGTGTGGAAGATCAGGCAGAAAGAGCCTGCAGAGAGTGATAGCCATGGTCACAGACCTGTCAGAACTGCTGTTTGTTAGTTCAAGTCCTGCTCTGAGGTATTCTGTGTCAGCTGTGAGCGACAGGTGAGCAGGGGGTTCTCTGCAAGGTGGGCTATGTGCACAGTTCCTGTGTGTCCAGCCCTGCTGGGGTACCTGCCCAGGGGAGCTCTGTATCCTGGGAAGGGCCTGAGTAGGAGAGCCCAATGGGCTGCTGGGTAGCTGCAGAGGTGAGCTCAATACCCTGGGAGGGACTTGACCACGAGAGCCCCGTGGGCTGTGGGGTAGGGGTGCAGCCCAGGTGAGCTCCATATCCTGAGATTGGCCTGACCACGAGAGCCCCATGGGCTGCTGGAGACCTGATAAAGTATATCAGGACAGTCAGTGAAGCCACCGAGGATATGCATCCAGTAGCTCCTATTTCCTACACCCTGCTGGTCATTCTACCTTCCACCAGGCCATGGCATTCTGTATTAGACTTCAATGATGCCTTCTTCTGTATTCCATTCATCTCAGAGTCACAAGAATTTTTGGCTTGTGAGTGGCAGGACACAACATGCAACAAAAGAAATAATGCTGGGCCGTCCTGCCCCAATGGTTCAAAATTCCCCACACCATCATTGGGGAAATGTCCTCTAAAGACCTAAAAGTTCAACCTCTTTAAAAGGGAACCCTCCTTCAATATGCAGATGACATTCTGATCGCCAGGCCTACTAAAGACGCCTCTGAACTACCTAGCCAAGAAAGGATAGAAGGTGTCCAAGAAAAATGCTCAAATATCCCAGGCTAAGGTGACATGCCTGGGCTTCATTCTCACAGATATTCGGAGAAACGCATCCCAGGATAGGGAAGAAGCCATTTGCAGCCTTACGTCTTCTAAAACTAGAAGACAGCTTAGGGGTTCTTGGGGAGGCCAAGGTTTTCTGCATCTGGATCCCTAACTACAGTGTCATAGCTGGGCCTCTACATGAAACACTGACACGAAAAGATGATGATCCTTTTGAATAGAATCCAGAAGCAGCTTTTCAAGAATGGAAAGAGCAGTCAATACAGACCCTTGCCCAGGAACTCCCTAATTTAGCTAAACCCTTTGACCTTTACATACCCGGTCAAAGGTTAATCGCCCTTGGAGCCTTAGTGCAAAAACTGGGACCACTTGAAATGGAGCAACACAAGAATGCCCTTCAGGTATGATAAACTATGGTCACCAAGGGCTTTGCCCACCGACTCATTAGGCCAGGATACTGGGGTATCTAAAAAGCTGGAAATCAGCAGCCCGCAAGGCCAGCTCCCTCCTAAGGGAAAAGGACCCCACGTGGTGATCCTAACCACCCATCATGCCCTGAAGTTGCAGGGGTCGCTCTGTGGACACACTGACCTCGAGTGAGGAGGCCCTCCAACTCCAACCTCCAGAGAGATAAACGGGGGCAACGGGCCCCCAAGATGACTCGTGTGACCATCACTTGACCTGGAGTTTCTCTCAGAAAACGACAAGACTGTGCCCCGAAAGAGCAGACTACTGCTTGCAGGACTTACTGCACCCAGAGGGGAGCTAATAACCTTGGCGGGGGAAACGTATATCACGCTTTCACCATAGAAAACCCTACAGACACCGCGGTGATGGTGGCCAATATGACCGGCTGGACTGCTGGCTACTTCTAAAGGCCGTTGACTCAGTGGACGTCATGGTCCTGGATCACCACTGACCCTGGACTGTCTGGGAGTTGCGCGGGCAGGGCTCTGACACATGGTGCTGTTTGTACATTAATTCAGGGACCTAATTAAAGAAAGCACAGACTACTGGTCAGAGCATCTAGTCTGGCAAAAACTGTCAGCCTAAGGTCGCCGAACATATGTGGGGTGGGGTGAAACCTGCCACCGCAGCATCTCTGCGCCTCTCTTTCCTGGACCCTTAAAGGTCATTAGAATCTGTAACACTTCCAATGCTGGTGCTCAGGCGGACGAGAAGTGAGGCAGGAGGCCTTGGGACAATCAACCTCACCAGGAGGCTGGTGGGGAGACGTTTTGCCCCTCCCCCCATGTATCAGGGCTCCCACCACAGCATGAAGCAGTTACAAAAGAGGGGTCTGCACCCTCAACACCCCAAGAATAAGGAACGGAACAAAAAGCAGAGGAGGTGTTCGTCTCCGGCAACGTTCATTAAAAATTCCTGGGAGATAAAAAGAGAATCTGGGCAATAAAATAAAGTCTAACCTGTTTTTCCTTTGTGCTTTGTCTAATTTCACGTGCTCTTAGGGTTCCGCATGCAGAGGTCCCACACCCGGCACTTCAGACCCGATTTCCTAGTGCACAATGGCTGGGTCGACACCTCAGCTAGCGGGGTCCCATGCAGACTCCGCGGCATAGAGCCTGAGCTGCAGCCAACGCAGCCCTCGAGAGCTCCATCCCCTCCCTCCCACTGACGCTGCCGGGGACCCTACACAGCAGCCCAGCCCACAGCCCATGGGGGAGTGCACGATCTCACCTCTCCATTCTGTTTTCAAAATAATGTTTCCTTTGCTTCTGAACCAAACTCAGTCTTGATCTGTTGGCTCCAATGACACTGGGCACGGGGACTCCTGTTGGGGTCCACTCTGGAGGATCAGTAACAGAAATTGAGAACATTGTAACTTCAATGAACAGATGTGTGAGCCAAACTGTAGTTAACATAGAGCAGTGTATAATGCTCGGGTAAAATAAGATGTTTCTAAGACTTACATTTGATATTTCCATCACTTTCCTATAAGCAAGTTCAGTGAAGACGTCTGTCTTATTTGTCAGGTCAACATTAGAGAAATGAAGTGATTTATTTCCATGGATGTACATCGAATACTCTTGGCTGAAGCTTCAATCTTGTTTTGAATGCTTTTCCACTGTAAATGATACCTCTCTTTCAGCTCCCCCATTTCTGAGAAGTATAAAATCTTATAATTTATTATTACCAAAGGGGAAAGGTAGGAGAAGGGATAAATTAACAGTTTGGGATTAACACATACACACTGCTATGTATAAAATAGATAATCAACAAGGAACTACTGTATAGCACAGGGAACTACACTGAATATTTTGCAATAACCTACAAGGGGAAATAATCTGAAAAAGAATAGATATTTTTATTGACATCATCTATCAATGACAGATAAAATGTAACCTAAGCAAGGCCGATGGTGAGCGCTTCTGACCCTGAAGATTTCAGTCATCTAAAGTTTGGGCTCTGCCTATTTCCCAAGGCCCTTAAAGGACATACGTGTAGCCGTAGCTTAAAAATTCCCCAGTTTGGGGTTCGGGGAGGCACTGATTTGGAAAAATCCCTGGTGTTCTCCTTACATGCACGGGACCCTTCCTACAGCTAAAACATGCCTGTCACACCTAGAGGATGGTACACCGTTTGATCGGAAAGAGTTTGGAAAAGGCACCTCATCTCCTCATCGCCTGGTGCTCGGGTTCAACCCTCCAGCATCTTTCCTAACAATCTCCTCACTTGGGGATATCAGCACCGTCAACATCCTGTTGCACACAGTTTGGAATTTGTCCAGAGGATGAAGCGGAAGGATGAGAAAAATTTAGAGACAAGTCTTAGGTGTTCGGACAGGCACATGCCACTTTAATTTCCAATCCAGAACACAAATTCATCAAAGGCTAGAATTGCCCACGGAAACAGAATAGGGCTAGAGGAAATCCCGCTGTTTTGTGTCCAGTTTCCAAAAACACAAGTTGAAAAATGGAACTCAGGGGCACTAAAATTCATGAAACTGCAGAGTTGAAAATATCTATCGTCGAAAAATGTCTTGAGGTAAGTCACAGAAAAGGACTTGTAAGCAAGGGAGAGTGGCAGGAAACAGATTTGAAGAGGTAGAAAGGACTCCCCATTAAAGCACAAGAAAAGGGGCTGAACATCGCCAATGATGCAGTTGGCCAAAAAGGGTGTATGCATTTTTTCTGAATATATTCAAGTAAAGGCCATACACACTTTTTATCCAACCCAACAGGTGGGCACTGGAAATCAATATCACAAAATATATCACTTCACATCAGTCAGAAGGGCCATCCACATAAAGTGTAAACACCAGAAATGCAGGACAGGGCGAGGAGAAAAGGGAGCCCTGTGAGGCTGATAGTGGAAATGTAATTTGCCAACGGCCACTCTGGAGAAGTGTATTGTGTTTGCTAAAACATCTAAAAAATGAGCTACAGAGCATAGGGCACTTGCACTCATGGGCGTGTACCTTGGGAAAAACAAAAATCGACAGAAAACAGGCACCCGAACGTTTACCACCTCTCTGTTAAAAAGGGCCTGAACTTGGATATAACCTAAATGTTCCTGGAAGGATAAAATGGATAAAAGAGATGGGGTACTTATGTAGAGTGGAATATTACTCATCCAGAAATCAATGAAATAAGGCCAGTTGTAACAACTCTGGAGGAGTTACATACGATCATTCTAAGTGACATATGTCAGAAAGAAAAAGACACATATCATAAGATGTCACTTAAAGGTGGAATCAAAAATGGCTACACATGAAATAAATTACAAAACAGAAACATAGTCAAATATGTAGAAAATAGACATAAGGCTGCTAAATGGGAAAGGTGGGGAATGGTGAGGTATTATCCAGGAGGTTGAAATTAGCAAAGATACCATTCCAAGTACCAAATTGAATAACTGACAAGGCCTACACGGTACCTCAAAGAACTGCACTCAGCCCACTCAAGTCACTGGAAAATAATACATATGACTGGTAAGCATCTGAAAAAGAAGTTATTGTTGTCTCACAGTACATGAATCAAGTGGATGTACAGCAGCAAAAAACAGAGCTTTGAAAATCAGCTGTAACCAATATAAAAATAAATTTAAAACTATTTATAAAAACAGTGAGACAGACAAAAATTCTTACAACTTTTGTTGAAGGGCTACGATGTAACATGGATTGAACACATGTAGACCCACAGCAGGATGATTATATAAGGCTGGAAGCTATGCACGCTAAGAGATGTTAGAGAGGCTGGGTGAGGAAATGCAGACCTTTTAAAGTAATACTGCCTGGTACCCATTCCATGGGTCCCAAATCTGCAGGTTCAAGGGAATCTTCTGACAGCGAAAACATGCCTGGGAAACCGAGATGAATGTACACCGTGTGCTCAGGAAAGGTGTCTAAAATGCACCTCATTTTTGATCTCCTGGTGCTGGGGTTCGCCATTCCAGCCACATTACTAACAACCTCCCCACTTGGAGAATCAGCACCTTTAACCTCCTGTTTCACACAGTTTGCAATTTGTGCAGAGGGTAAATGGGAAGAGGGGGAACCAATGAGAGATGAGCTGTAGGACTTTTGACAGGCACATGTCACTCTAATTTCCAATTAGGAAGAAGAATTAACCAAAGGCTCAGCCTGCCTCCCCAGAACCAGAATAGGGCCAGAAGTAATCCAATGGTTTGGCGGCCAGCTCACAAAAAAAGCGAGTTGCAAAATGGAGCTCAGGAGCAGACAATTCAAAGACCTGCAAAGATATAAATGATAACCAACGTCCAAAAATATATTCAGGTAAGGTAACGAAGAGGATCTGAATGAGAGGCAGAATTGCAGGAAACATATTTCAAAAGGTAGATTGTACTCACATTTAAAGCATATGAAAAGCAGCAGAATTTCTAAAATGATGCGGTTGGGCAAAAGGGTGTATGCGTTTTTTTCGTGAATATCTTCAGGAAAAAAACACATGCAGAGTTTTTGGCCAACCAAGCAAGAGGGAAATGCAAATCCGCACAACAAAGAAGTCTCAATTTCCACTGCTCAGAAAGGCCATCCAAAAAATGTGTACAAACCAGAAATGCAGGAGAGGCCATGGAAAACAGGGAGCCTAGTCACGCTGATGGGTGGGGTATAAATATCCAAGAGCCACTCTGAAGAAGTGTATGCTGTTTTTAAAACATCTAAAATACAAAGCCCCAGAGCAAGGGGATTTCAACTCATGGACATATAACTTGGGAAGACTAAATGTCAATAAGACACAGGCACCCCAAAGTTTAGGGCTGCTCTGCATACAAGAACCTCAACTTTGGTACACCTAAAATATCCCAGGAAAAAGAGAAATGCATAAAGAACTTGTGGTAATTTTGCACAACGGAATATCACTCAGACGTGAAATCAATGTATATAAGGCCAGTAGCAGCATAATGAGTGGATTTACGTATGATGATTTTAAGGGAAATTAGTCACACAGAAAAAGAATCTTATCATAAGATATCACTTATAGAGGGAATGTCAATATCACAACACATGAACTGAATTAGGAAAGAGAACAGAGTCTCACATTTAGCAAAAATCTCTTATGCCTGCTTCAGGGGAAAGGAGAGGTGGGGTGATGCATAAAACCAGAGTTTGATATTAGCACAGGTACCATTCCATAAACCAAATACAGAATAGACAAGACCTACACCTTCCTCAGTGAACGGGACTCAACACCCCTATGCCCCACAGAGGAATATATCTGACTACTAAGAATCTTATAACTTATGTATTGATATGTCTCCGTAAGGGAATCAATTGTGTCTAGACTGGCATAAACACGTCAGTGAAAATCAGCTCAACCCCATTATAAAAATGAATTTCAAAAAAAACCCCAAAAAACAGCGAAATTCTTACACAATTCCTTCAGGGGTTCTGATGAAACCTGGAATGACCCTATCTGCAAAGACAGCTGGATGAGACATAAGGCTGGACACTTGGGACTGAGAGGACTGGTGAGATTGGGAGAGAAAATGCAGACCTTTTAAAGTAGTAATGCATGCCACCATTCCATGTGTCCCAAATCTCCAGGTAGAAGGGAATATCACTACAATTATAACATGTATGGGAAACCTAGAAAATGGACACCCTGTGATGGCGAAAGGTTTCTAAAACTCTGCTAATTTTTCCTCTCCTTGTGCTCCACTTTGGCATTCCAACTGCTTTACTATCAATCTCCCAACTTAGGAGAGTCAGCCCCTATAACCTCCTGGTTCGCACAGTTTGCTAATTGTGCAGAGGATGAAAGGGAAGAGGGAGAACCAATCAGAGAGTAGATGTAGGCATTTGGACGGGCACATGTCACTCTAATTTCCCGGCAGGAAGAAGAATTAACCAAAGCCTCAGCCACCCACAGGGAACCAATATAGCCACCCCTGGAACCAGTATAGGTCCTGAAGCAAAATTGTGGATTTGCGGCCAGCTCACAAAGATGGGATTTGAAAATTGGAGCTCAGGGGCACAGCAATTCACAAACCTGCAGACTTATAAAGTACTACTCTCTTCCAAAAATCTGTTGAGGGAAGGCAATGAAGCGGCCTTGAAAATGAGGCAGAATTGCACAAAATATATTTCAAGAGGTAAATTGGAATCGCCTTTAAAGCACAGGAAAAGCATCCCAACTTGGACAGAGATGCACTTGGCCAAAAAGGGCGTATGCCTTTTCTCCTGAATATATTCAGAAGAAAACGCATACACCCTTTTTGGCCAATCAAGCACGCGCGCAATACAAATCCACGCTACAAAGAATTGTCACTTACCACTGGTCAAAAGGGACATCCGAATATCTGTAAAAACCAGAAAGGTTGGGCTTCCCTGGTGGCGCAGTGGTTGCGAGTCTGCCTGCCGATGCAGGGACACGGGTTCGTGCCCCGGTCTGGGAGGATCCCACGTGCCGCGGAGCGGCTGGTCCCGTGAGCCATGGCAACTGGGCCTGCGCGTCCGGAGCCTGTGCCCCACAATGGGAGAGGCCACAGCAGTGAGAGGCCCGCATACAGCAAAAAAAAAAAAAAAAAAAAAAAAAAAAAAAACAGAAAGGCAAGAGAGAGATGGCAAGGGCATGAAGCAATGTGATCCCAATGGTCATGGAGGATTGTGATGACAAGCGCATGGAGAATTGTGATGACAAGATTATGTACCATTTTGTTGACAAAGGCAAGGAGCATTATGATGACAAGGTTCATGGAGCACTGTGATGACAAGCATCACGGAGCATAGTGATTACAGGGGTCATGGAGCATTGGGATGACAAGCGCATGGATCATTGTGATGACAATGGTCATGGAGCATTTTAATGACAAGAGTCCCGGATCATTGTGTTGTCAGGGTTCATGCAGCGTTGTGATGACAGTGGTCATGGAGCATTGTGATGACAGGGGTCATGGCGCATTGTGATGAGAAGGTCATGGAGCATTGGGCTGAAAATGTCCATGGAGTACCGTGATGACAGGGGTCATGGAGCATTGTGATGACAAGGTACTGGAGCACTGTGATGAGAAGACCATGGAGCCTTGTGATGACAAGTCTCATGGAGCATTCTGATGAAAAGTGCCATGGAGCATTGTGATTACAGGGGTCTTGGAGAATTGTGATGACAAGGGCATGGAGCATTGGGATGAGAAGGCCATGGAGCGTTCTGATGACATGCATCATGGAGCTTTGTGATGACAAGGGCATGGAGCATTATGATTACAGCGGTCTTGGAGCACTGTGATGAAAAGGGCATGGATCATTGTGATGAAAAAGGCATGGAGCCTTGTCATGACAGGGTTCAAGGAGCAAACTGACAACAAGTGTCAGGGAGCATTGTGATGACAAGGGTATTGAGTATTGTGATGACAAAGGTCATGGAGCACTGTGATGAGAAGACCATGGATAATTGTGATGACGAGCGTCATGGGGCGTTGTGATGATAAGTGTTATGGAACATATTGATCACAAGGATTTGGAGCATTTTGATGACAGAGGTCATGGAGCATTTTGGTTTCATTGTGATGACAATAGCGTGAAGCATTATGATGATGGGCATGGTGCATTGTGATGACAGGGTTCATGGAGCATTGAGATGAAAAGGGGCATGGAGCATTGCGATTACAGGAGTCTTGGAGCATTGTGATGACAAAGGCATGGAACATCGTGAATGAGAAGGCCATGGAGCATTCTGTTGACATGCGTCATGGAGCTTTGTGATGACAAGGGCATGGAGCATTGTGATTACAGGGGTCTTGGAGCATTGTGATGACAAGGGTCATGGAGCCTTGTGATGACAAGGCTGTGGAACATTGTGATGGCAGGGGTCATGGAACATTGTTATGACAGGGGTAATGGAGCATTGTGATGACAAGGGCATGGAGCATTGGTCTGAAAAGTTTCATGGATTATTGTGATGAGAGGGGGCAAGGAGCATTGTGATGACAAGGGCATGGAACACTGTGATACATGGGTCATGGAGGATTGTAATGAGAAGCGCATGGAGCATTGTGATAAGAATGGCATCGAGCATTGTGATGAAAAGCATCATGGAGCCTGTGATGACAAGGGCATGGAACAATGTGATGAGAGGGTTCATGGAGCATTGTGATGACAATGGCATGCAGCATTGTGATGACAAGGGTCATTGAGCTTTGTGATGACAAAGGTCATGGAGCATTTTGATGACAAGGGTGTGGTGCATTCTGTTGTGAAGGGCAGGGAGCATTGTGATGACAGGGGTTATGGAACATTGTGATGTCAGGGGAATGGAGCATTGTGATGATAAAGGCATGTAGCATTGTTGTGACAAGGGTCATGGAATATTGTGATGACAGGGGTGAGGGAGTATTGTGTTGACTAGTGATGGAACATTGTGATATCAGTGGTGAGAGAGCATTTTGATGAGAAGTGCATGGAGCAGTGTGATGACAATGTTTATGGAGCATTGTGATGACAAAGATGTGGAGCATTGTGATGACAAGTGCATGGCACATTGTGATGCCATGGGTCATGGAGTATTGTGCTAACAAAGGCATTGATCATTGGGAGGACAAGGGTCACCAAGCATTGTGATGAAATGTTCATGGAGCTCTGTGGTGACAAAGGTCACAGAGCATTGTGATGACGAGGGCATGGACCATTGTAATGACAAAGGTCATGAAGCATTGTGATGACTGGAGTCATGGAGCATTGTGATGACAGGGGTCATAGAGCATTGTGATGAAAGGGCATGGAGCATTGTGATGACAGGGGCATGTTGCATTGGTTTGACAAGTTTCAGGGATTATTGTGATGACAGTGGGCATGGCGCATTGTGATGACAAGGGCATGGAGCATTGTGATGAGAAGGTCATGGAGTATTGTGAAGAAGGGTGTCAGGGAGCATTGTGATGACATATGTCGTGGTCCATTGCGATGACAATGGAATGGAGCATTGTGATGCCAAGTGTCATGGAGGATTGTGATGACAAAGGTAATGGAGCATTTTGATGACAAGCGCTTGGGGCATTGTGATGACAAGGGTCATGGAGCATTGTGATAACAAGGGCCATTGAGAATTTTGATGACATGTTCATGAAGCATTGTGATGACAATCACATGGAGCTTTCTGTGACAGGGATCATGGAGCAGTGCGATGAAAAGTGCATAGAGAATTGTGATGACAAAGCATGTAACACTGTGATGAAAAGCATCATGGAGCACAGTGATGCCAAGAACGTGGAGAATTGTGATGACAGGGGACATGGAGCATTGTGATGACCAGGGCATGGAGTATTGTGATGGCAAGACCGTGGAGCATTGTGATGAGAAGACCATGGATAATTGTGATGATGAGCGTCATGGAGCACTGTAATGACAAGGGGTATGGAGCATTGTGATGACAGGGGTCATGGAGCATTGTGATGACAAGGTTCATGGAGCATTCTGATGACAAGCTTGTGGAGTATTTTGATGACAATGACATGGAGCATTTTGATGAAAATGGCATGGGGCATTGTGATGAAAAAGACATGTCGCCTTTTCATGACAGTTTTCAGGGAGCATTCTGACGACAAGTGTCAGGGAGCATTGTGATGACAAAGGTCATGGAGAAGTGTGACGACAAGGGCATGGAGTATTGTGATGACAAGCACATGGAGCTTGCTATGACGGGGTCATGGAGCATTGTGATGACAAGTGCATAGAGAATTGTGATGACAAAGCATGTAACACTGTGATGAGAAGTGTCATGGAGCATAGTGATGCCAAGATCGTGGAGAATTGTGATGACAGGGGACATGGAGCATTGTGATGACCAGGGCATGGAGCATTGCGATGGCAAGATCGTGGAGCACTGTGATGAGAAGACCATGGATAATTGTAATGACGAGGGTCATGGAGCACTGTAATGACAAGGGGTATAGAGCATTGTGAAGACAGTGGTCATGGAGCATTGTGATGACCGGGGACATGGAGCATTGTGATGCCCAAGGCATGGAGCACTGTGATGGCAAGACCGTGGAGCATTGTGATGAGAAGACCATGGACAATTCTGATTACGAGTGTCATGGAGCACTGTAATGACAAGCAGTATGGAGCATTGTGATGACAGGGGTCATGGAGCATTGTGATGACTGGGGACATGGAGCATTGTGATGACCAGGGCATGGAGCATTGTGATGGCAAGACCGTGGAGCACTGTGATGAGAAAACCATGGATAATTGTGATGACGAACATCATGGAGCACTGTAATGACAAGGGGCATGGAGCATTGTGATGACAGGTGTCATGGAGCATTGTGATGACAGGGGTCATGGATCATTGAGATGACAAAGGTCACGGAGCATTCTGATGACAAGCTTGTGGAGTATTGTGATGACAATGGCATGAAGCATTGTGATGAAAAGGGCATGGATCATTGTGATGAAAAAGGCATGGAGACTTGTCATGACAGGGTTCAATGAGCAGACTGATGACAAGTGTCAGGGAGCATTGTGATGACAAGTGTATTGAGAATTGTGATGACAAAGGTCATGGAGCATTGTGATGAGAAGTCCATGGATAATTGTGATGACCAGCGTCATGGGGCGTTGTGATGACAAGTGTTATGGAACATTGTGATCACAAGGGTTTGGAGCATTGTGATGAGAGAGGTCATGGAGAATTTTGATTTCATTGTGATGACAATAGCATGAAGCATTATGATGATGGGCATGGTGCATTGTGATGACAGGGTTCATGGAGCATTGAGATGAAAAGAGTCATGGATCATTGTAATAACAAGGGTCTTGGAGCATTGTGATGACAATGGCATGGAGTATTGTGATGAGAAGGCCATGGAGCATTCTGATGACATGCGTCAGGGAGCTTTGTGATGACATGGGCATGGAACATTGTGATTACAGGGGTCTTGGAGCATTGTGATGACAAGGGCCATGGAGTCTTGTGATGACAAGGCCGTAGAACATTGTGATGGCAGGGGTCATGCAGCATTGTTATGACAGGTGTAAGGGAGCATTGTGATGACCAGGGCATGGAGCATTGGTCTGAAAAGTTTCATGGATTATTGTGATGAGAGTGAGCATGGAGCATTGTGATGACAAGGGCCCGGAACACAGTGATACATGTGTCATGGAGGATTGCAATGACAAGGGCATGGAGCATTGTGATGACAAGCGTCATGGAGCTTTGTGATGACAACAGCATGGAGCAATGTGATGAGAGGTTTCATGGAGCTTTGTGATGACAATGGCATGGAGCATTGTGATTCCAAGGGTCATGCAGCTTTGTGATGACATAGGCCATGGAGCATTTTGATGACAAGGGCGTGGTGCATTGTGATGAGAAGGGCAGGGAGCATTGTGATGACAGGGTCATGGAGCAATTGGATGAAAAGGGTCATGGAACATTTTGATGACAGTGTTTATGGAACATTGTGATGTTAGGGGTCATGGAGCATTGTGATGTAAAGGGTCATGGAGCATTGTGATGTCAGGGGTCATGGAGCATTGTGATGATAAGAGCATGTAGCATTGTTGTGACAAGGGTCATGGAACATTGGGATGACAGGGTGGAGGGAGTATTGTGTTGACTAGTTATGGAACATTGTGATATCAGTGGCGAGAGAGCATTTTGATGAGAGGTGCATGGAGCATTGTGATGACAAGGCTGTGGAGCATTGTGATGAGAAACGCAGGGCACATTGTGATGACATGGGTCATGGAACATTGTGCTGACAAACGCATGGAGCATTGTGATGACAAGGTTTATGGAGCATTGTGATGACAAAGATGTGGAGCATTGTGATGACAAGCGCATGGCACATTTGATGCCATGTGTCATGGAGTAATTTGCTGACAAAGGCATGGAGCATTGTGATGACAAGGGTCACCGAGCATTGTGATGAAATCTTCATGGAGTGTTGTGGTCACAAAGGTTACAGAGCCTTGTGATGACGAGGGCATGGACCATTGTGATGACAAAGGTCATGAAGCATTGTGATGACTGGAGTCACGGAGCATTGTGATGACAGGGGTCATAGAGCATTGTGATGAAAGGGCATGGAGCATTGTGATGACAGGGGCATGTTGCATTGGTTTGACAATTTTCAGGGATTATTGTGATGACAGTGGGCATGGCGCATTGTGATGACAAGGGCATGGAGCATTGTGATGAGAAGGTCATGGAGTATTGTGAAGAAGGGTGTCAGGGAGCATTGTGATGACATATGTCATGGTCTATTGCAATGACAATGGAATGTAGCATTGTGATGCCAATTGTCATGGAGGATTGTGATGACAAAGGTAATGGAGCATTTTGATGACAAGGGCTTGGAGCATTGTGATGACAAGGGTCATGGAGCATTGTGATAACAAGGGCCATTGAGAATTTTGATGACATGTTCATGAAGCATTGTGATGACAATCACATGGAGCTTGCTATGACAGGGGTCATGGAGCATTGCGATGACAAGTGCATAGAGAATTGTGATGACAAAACATGTAACACTGTGAGGAGAAGTATCATGGAGCATAGTGATGCCAAGAACGTGGAGAATTGTGATGACAGGGGACATGGAGCATTGTGATGACCAGGGCATGGAGCATTGTGATGGCAAGACCGTGGAGCACTGTGATGAGAAGACCATGGATAATTGTGATGACGAGCGTCATGGAGCACTGTAATGACAAGGGGTATGGAGCATTGTGATGACAGGGGTCATGGAGCATTTTGATGACTGGGGACATGGAGCATTGTGATGACCAGGGCATGGAGCCTTGTTATGTCAAGATCGTGGAGCACTGTGATGAGAAGATCATGGATAATTGTGATGACGAGTGTCATGGAGCACTGTAATTACAAGGGGTATAGAGCATTGTGATGACAGTGGTCATGGAGCATTGTGATGACCGGGGACATGGAGCATTGTGATGCCCAAGGCATGGAGCACTGTGATGGCAAGATCGTGGAGCATTGTGATGAGAAGACCATGGATAATTGTGATGAGGAGCGTCATGGAGCACTGTAATGACAAGTGGTATGGAGACTTGTGATGACAGGGGTCATGGAGCATTGTTATGACAGTGGTCATGGAGCATTGTGATGACAAGGGTCATGGAGCATTTTGATGACAAGGGCGTGGAGCATTGTGATGAGAAGATCATGGACAATTGTGATTACGAGTGTCATGGAGCACTGTAATGACAAGCGGTATGGAGCATTGTGATGACAGGGTCATGGAGCATTGTGATGACTCGGGACATGGAGCATTGTGATGACCAGGGCATGGAGCATTGTGATGGCAAGACCGTGGAGCACTGTGATGAGAAGACCATGGATAATTGTGATGACGAACATCATGGAGCACTGTAATGACAAGGGGCATGGAGCATTGTGATGACAGGTGTCATGGAGCATTGTGATGACAGGGGTCATGGATCATTGAGATGAAAAGTGTCACGGAGCATTCTGATGACAAGCTTGTGGAGTATTGTGATGACAATGGCATGGAGCACTGTGATGAAAAGGGCATGGATCATTGTGATGAAAAAGGCATGGAGACTTGTCACGACAGGTTTCAATGAGCAAACTGATGACAAGTATCAGGGAGCATTGTGATGACAAGTGTATTGAGAATTGTGATTACAAAGGTCATGGAGCATTGTGATGAGAAGTCCATGGATAATTGTGATGACGAGCGTCATGGAACACTGTAATGACAAGGGGTATGGAGCATTGTGATGACAGGGTTCATGGAGCATTCTGAAGACAATGATCAGGGAGCATTCTGATGACAAGCTTGTGGAGTATTGTGATGACAATGACATGGAGCGTTGTGATGAAAAGGGCATGGAGCATTCTTATGAAAAAGGCATGGAGCCTTTTCATGACAGTGTTCAAGGAGTATTCTGACGATAAGTGTCAGGGAGCATTGTGATGACAAGTGTATTGAGAATTGTGATGACAAAGGTCATGGAGCATTGTGACGACAAGTGCATGGAGTATTGTCATGACAGTCATCATGGAGTGTTGTGATTTCAAGTGTTATGGAACATTGTGATCACAAGGAGTTGGAGCATTGTGATGACAGAGGTCATGGACCATTTTGATTTCAAGGAGCATGGAGCATTGTGATGACAAGGGCATGGAGCAATGTGATCCCAAGGTTCATGGAGGATTGTGATGAAAATGGTAATGGAGTATTGTGATGACAAGCTCATGGAGCATTGTGATGACAAGGTCATGTAGGATTTTGATGACACAGGCATGGAGAATTGTGATGATAAGGGTCATGGAGCACTGTGATGATAAGCGTCACGGAGCATTGTGATTACAGGGGTCATGGAGCATTGGGATGACAAGGGCATGGATCATTGTGATGACAAGTGTCATGGAGCATTGGGCTGAAAATGTTCATGGAGCATTGTGATGACAAGGGAATGGAGCATTGTGATGACAAGAGTCCCAGAACATTGTGTTGTCAGGGGTCATGGAGTGTTGTGATGACAGTGGTCATGGAGGATTGTGATGATATGGGTCATGGAGCATTGTGATGAGAAGGTCATGAAGCATTGGGCTGAAAATGTTCATGGAGTATTGTGATGACACGGGTCATGGAGCATTGTAATGAGAAGGGAATTGAGCACTGTGATGACAAGGTCCTGGAGCATTGTGATGGGAAGTCCATGGAGCCTTGTGATGACAATTCTCATGGAACATTCTGATGAAAAGGGGCATGGAGCATTGTGATTACAGGGGTCTTGGAGCATTGTGATGACAAGGGCATGGAGTATTGTGATGAGAAGGCCATGGAGCATTCTGATGACATGCGTCATGGAGCTTTGTGCTGACAAGGGCATGGAGTATTGTGATGAAAATGGCATGGATCATTGTTATGAAAAAGGCATGGAGCCTTGTCATGACAGGGTTCTAGGAGCATACTGACGACAAGTGTCACGGAGCATTGTGATGACAAGTGTAATGAGCATTGTGATGACAAAGTTCATGGAGCATTGTGATGAGAAGACCATGGATAATTTTGATGATGAGCGTCATGGGGTGTTGTGATGATAAGTTTTATGGAACATTGTGATCACAAGGGTTTGGAGCATTGTGATGACAGAGGTCATGGAGCATTTTGATTTCATTGTAATGACAATAGCCTGAAGCATTATGGTGATGGGCATGGTGCATTGTGATGACAGCGTTCATGGAGCATTGAGATGAAAAGGGGCATGGAGCATTGTGATTACAGGGGTCTTGGAGCATTGTGATGACAAGGGCAAGGAGCATTGTGATGAGAAGGCCATGGAGCATTCTGATGACATGTGTCATTGAGCTTTGTGATGACAAGGGCATGGAGCATTGTGATTACAGGGGTCTTGGAGCATTGTGATGACAAGGGTCATGGAGCCTTGTGATGACAATGGTGTGGAACATTGTGATGGCAGGGGTCATGGAGCATTGTTATGACAGGGGTAATGGAGCATTGTGATGAGAAGGGCATGGAGCATTGGTCTGAAAAGTTTCATGGATTATTGTGATGAGAGTGGGCATGGATCATTGTGATGACAAGGTCACGGAACACTGTGATCCATGGGTCATGGAGGATTTTAATGACAAGGGCATGGAGCATTGTGATGAGAAGGGCATCAAACATTGTTTTGACAAGCGTCATGGAGCTTTGTGATGACAAGGGCATGGAACAATGTGATGAGACGGTTCATGGAACATTGTGATTCCAAGGGTTAAGGAGCTTTGTGATGACAAAAGTCATGGAGCCTTTTGATGTCAACGGCATGGTGCATTGTGATGAGAAGGGCAGGGAGCATTTTGATGACAGGGTCATGCAGCAATTTGATGAAAAGTGTAATGGAACATTTTGATGACAGGGGTTATAGAACATTGTGATGTCAGGGGTCATGGAGCTTTGGGATGAAAAGGGTCATGGAGCATTTTGATGACAGGGGTTATGGAACATTGTGATGTCAGGGGTCATGGAACATTGTGATGATAAGGGGATGTAGCATTGTGATGACAGGGGTCATGCAACATTGTGATTACAGGGGTGAGGGAGTATTGTGATGACTAGTGATGGAACATTGTGATATCTCTGTTGAGAGAGCATTTTGATGAGAAGTGCATGGAGCATTGTGATTACAAGGTTTATGGAGCATTACGATGACAAGGTTGTGGACCGTTGTGATGAAAATTACGTGGCACATTGTGATGACAAGGGTCATGGAGCATTGTTCTGACAAAGGCATGGAGCATTGTGATGACAAGGGTCACGGAGCATTGTGATGAAACGTTCATGGAGTATTGTGGTTACAAAGGTCACAGAGCCTTGTGATGATGTGGGCATGGACCACTGTGATGACAAATGTTATGAAGCATTGTGATGACTGGAGTCACAGAGCATTGTGATGACAAGGGTCATTGAGCATTGTGATGACAAGGGCATGGAGCATTGTGATGACAGGGGCATGGAGCATTGGTCTGACAAGTTTAATAGATTATTGTGATGACAGTGGGCATGGGGCATTGTGATGACAAGGGCATGGGGCATTGTGATGAGAAGGTCATGGAGTATTGTGAAGACAGGTGTCAGGGAGCATTGTGATGACATATGTCATGGTCCATTGCGATGACAATGGCATGGAGCATTGTGATGCCAAATGTAATGGAGGATTGTGATGACAAATATAATGGAGCATTGTGATGACTAGGGCTTGGAGCATTATGATGACAAGGGCCATTGAAAATTTTCATGACAAGGTCGTGAAGCATTGTGATGACAAGGTGCTGGAGCATTGTGATGAGAAAACCATGGAGCATTGTGAGACAAGTCTCATGGAGCATACTGATGAAAAGGGGCATGGAGCATTTTGAGTAGAGTGTCTTGGAAAATTGTGATGACAAGGGCATGGAGCATTGTGATGACTGGAGTCACGGAGCATTGTCATGACAGGGGTCATGGAGCATTGTGATAACAAGGGCTTGGGGCATTGTGATGACAAGGGCATAGAGCATTGGTCTAATAAGTTTCATGGCTTATTGCGATGACAGTTGAAATGGCGCATTGTGATGACAAGGGCATGGAGCATTGTGATGACCAGGTCATTCAGTATTGTGAAGACAGGTGTCAGGGAGCATTGTGATGACATATGTAATGGCCCATTGTGATGACAATGCCATGGAGCATTGTGATGCCAAGTGTCATGGAGGATTCTGATGACAAAGGTAATGGAGCATTGTGATGACAATGGCTTGGAGCATTGTGATGACAAGGGTCAGGGAGCATTGTGCTGACAAGTGCATGGAAAATTGTGATGACAAGGGACATGGAGCATTCTGATGACAAGCTTGTGGAGTATTTTGATGACAATGGCATGGAGCATTGTGATGAAAACGGCATGGTGCATTTTGATGAAAAAGGCATGGAGCCTTTTTGTGACAGGGTTCAAGGAGCATTCTGACGACAAGTGTCAGGGAGCATTGTGATGACAAGTGTATCGAGAATTGTGATGACAAAGGTCATGGAGCATTGTGATGAAAAGGGCATGGAGTATTGTGATGACAGGCATCATGGAGCATTGTGATGACAAGTGTTATGGAACATTGTGATCACAAGGGTTTGGAGCATTGTGATGACAGAGGTCATGGATCATTTTGATTTCAAGGAGCATGGAGCATTGTGATGACAAGGGCATGGAGCAATGTGATCCCAAGGTTCATGGAGGATTGTGATGGCAATGGTAATGGAGTATTGTGATGACAAGTGCATAGAACATTGTAATGACAAGGTCATGTAGCATTTTGCTGACAAAGGCATGGAGCATTGTGATGACAGGTGTCATGGAGCACTGTGATGACAAGCGTCACGGAGCATTGTGATTACAGGGGTCATGGAGCATTGTGATGACAAGGGCATGCATCATTGTGATGACAAGTGTCATGGAGCATTGGGCTGAAAATGTTCATGGAGTATTGTGATGACAGGGGTCATGGAGCATTGTGATGACTAGGGAATGGAGCATTGTGATGACAAGAGTCCCGGATCATTGTGTTGTCAGGTGATATTGAGCGTTGTGATGACTGTGGTCATGGAGAATTGTGATGATATTGGTCATGGATCATTGTGATGAGAAGGTCATGGAACATTGGGCTGAAAATGTTCATGGAGTATTGTGATGACAGGGGTCATGGAGCATTGTGATGATAAGGGAATGGGGCATATTGATGACAATGTCCTGGAGCATTGTGATGAGAAGACCATGGAGCCTTGTGATGACAAGTCTCATGGAGCATTCTGATGAAAAGGGGCATGGACCATTGTGATTACAGGGGTCTTGGAGCATTGTGATGACAAGGGCATGGAGCATTGTGATGAGAAGGCCATGGAGCATTCTGATGACATGCATCATGGAACTTTGTGATGACAAGGGCATGGAGCATTGTGATTACAGGGGTCTTGGAGCATTGTGATGAAAATGGCATGGATCATTGTGATGAAAAAGGCATGGAGCCTTGTCATGAAAGGGTTCAGGGAGCATACTGATGGCAAGAGTCAGGGAGCATTGTGATGACATGTGTATTGCGCATTGTGATGACAAATGTCATGGGGCATTGTGATGAGAAGTCCATGGATAATTGTGATGAGTAGCGTCATGGGGTATTGTGATGACAAGTGTTATGGAACATTGTGATCACAAGGGTTTGGAGCATTGTGATGACAGAGGTCATGGAACATTTTGATTTCATTGTGATGACAAGAGCATGAAGCATTATGATGATGGGCATGGTGCATTGTGATGACAGGGTTCATGGAGCATTGTGATGAAAGGTGGCATGGAGCTTTGGTCTGACAAGTTTCATGGATTATTTTGATGACAGTGGGCATGGCACATTGTGATGACAAGGGCATGGAGCATTGTGATGACAAGGTCATGGAGTATTGTGAAGACAGGTGTCAGGGAGCATTGTGATGACATATGTCATGTTCCATTGTGATGACAATAGCACGGAGCATTGTGATGCCAAATGTCATGGAGGATTGTTGTGACAAAGGTAAAGGAGCATTGTGATGATAAGCGCATGGAGCATTGAGATGACAAGGGCCATTGATAATTTTAATGTCCATGTCGTGAAACATTGTGATGACAAGCGCATGGAGCTTCCTATGACAGGGGTCATGGAGCATTGTGATGACAAGTGCATGGAGTATTGTTATGACAAGAGCATATAACATTGTGATGAGAAGTGCCATGGAGCATTGTGATGACAAGGACGTGGAGAATTGTGAGGACAAGGGACATTGAGCTTTGAGATGACCAGGGCATGGAGCATTGTGATGGCAAAACCGTGGAGCATTGTGATAAGAAGACCTTGGTTAATTGTGATGATGAGCATCATGGAGCACTGTAATGACAAGGGGCATGAAGCATTGTGATGACAGGTGTCAGGGATCATTGTGATGACAGGGGTCATGGAGCATTGTGATGACAAGGGAATGGAACATTGTGATGACAAGGGTACGGAACATTGTGATGAAAAGTGCCATTGAGAATTTTGATGATAAAGTCGTGAAGCATTGTGATGACAAACACTTGGAGCTTGCTATGACAGGGGTCATGGAACATTGCAATGACAAGTGCATGGAGAATTGTGATGAAACGAGCATGTAACTTTGTGATGAGAAGTGTCATGTAGCATTGTGATGACAAGTACGTGGAGAATTGTTATGACAAGGGACATGGAGCATTGTGATAACCAGGGAATGGAGCATTGTGATGACAGTGGTCATGGAGCATTATTATGACAAGGGCCATGGTGCATTCTGATATAAGATATCACTTATGAAGGGACTGTAAACCTGGCTACATATGAACTGAAGTAGGAAAGAGAACAGAGTCTCAGATTTAGAAAACACTCTTATGCTTGCTTAAGGGGGAAGGAGAGGTGGGGAGACACACAAAACCAGAGTTTGATATTAACACAGGTACCGTTCCATAATCCAAATACAGAAGAGACAAGCCCGACTCCTTCCTCAGTGAATGGGACTCAACACCCCTATTCCCCACAGAGAAATATATCTGACTAGTAAGGATCTTAAAACCTATGTATTGATATGTCTCCATAAGGGAAACAAGTGTGTCTAGAATGACATAAACACGGCAGTGAGAATCAGCTCAAACCCACTATAAAAAGGAATTTCAAAACAAAACAAAGAAACAGTGAAATTCTTACACAATACCTTCAGGGGTTCTGATGAAACTTGGAATGACCCTATCTACAACAACAGCTGGATGTGGCATAAGGCTGTTCACTTGGGACTGAGAGGATTGGTGAGATTGGGTGTGAAAATGCAGACGCTTTAAATCAATAATGCCTGCCACTGATTCCATGGTTCCCAACTCTCCAGGTAGAAGGGAATATCACTACAGTTATAACATGTATGGGAAACCTAGAGAATGGACACCCTCTGATGGTGAAAGGTTTCTAAAACTCTACTAATTTTTTTCTCTCCATGTGCTCCAGCTTGACATTCCAACTGCTTTAATATCAATCTCCCAACTTGGAGAGTCAGCCCCTATAACCTCCTGGTTCGCACAGTTGGCACATTGTGCAGAGGATATAAGGGAAGAGGGAGAACCAATGAGAGAGTAGCTGTAGGCATTTGGACGGCCACATGTCAGTCTAATTTCCCGTCATGAAGAAGAATTAACCAAACTCTGAGCCTGCCCCACACCCATAACTAGTATAGGTCCTGAAGCAAAATTGTGGGTTTGCGGTCAGCTCACAAAAACACAAGTTGAAAAATGGAGCTCAGGGGCACAGCAATTCACTAACTTGCAGAGTTATAGAGGACTACTCTCTTCCAAAAATCTGTTGAGGAGAAGCCATGAGGCGGACTTGAAAATGAGGGAGATTTGCACGAAACAGATTTCCAGAAGTACATTGGAATCGCCTTTAAACACAGGAAAAGCATCACAACTTCGACAATTATGGAATTGTCCATAAAGGGCGCATGCGTTTTCTCCTGAATATATTCAGGAGAAAACGCATACACCCATTTTGGCCAACCAAGCAACCGCACAATGCAAATCTGCACTACAAAGAAGTATCACTTCCCACCAGTCAAAAGGGATATCCGTAAAATGTGTAAAAACCAGAAAGGCAAGAGGTGCTCTGGAGAACAGGGAGCCTTGTTATGCTGATGGGTGGGATGTAGATTGCCAACAGTCACTCTGGAGGAGTGCATTGTGTTCCCTAAAAGAATTACTCAACAGAGCTTCACAACCTAAGGCACTTCCAGTCATGGGAATATACCTTGGGAAAATTGAAAATCAATAAGACACAGCCAACCCAAAATATAGGGCAGCACTGCTTACAAGAACCTCGACTTCGGGACACCTTAAATAACCCAGGAAAGACAAAAATGGTAAAGAAATTGTGGTACATACGTATGATGGAATATCCCTCAGCCATGAAGTCAATGTCATAAGGCCAGTAGCAGCATAATGATGGGATTCATGTACCATGATTCTAACTGAAAAAATCACACAGAAAAAGAAACTTATCATAAGATATCACTTATGAAGATCCTGTAAACATCACTACTCTTGAACTGAGTTAGGAAAGAGAACAGTGTCTCACATTTAGAAAACACTCTTATGCCTGCTTAAGGGGGAAGGAGAGGTGGGGTGATGCATAAAACCAGAGTTTGATATAAGCACAGGTACCGTTCCAAAACCCAACTATGGAATAGACAAGACCTACACCTTCCTCAGTAAAAGGGACTGAAAAGCCCATATTTCCCGCAGAGGAATATATCTGAATAGTAAGAATCTTAAAACCTATGTACTGATGTGTCTCCGTAAGGAATCAAGTGTGTCTAGACTGGCATAAACATGGCAGTGAGAATCAGCTCAAACCCACTATAAAAAGGAATTTAAAAAACAAAACAAAAAAAACTGGGAAATTCTTTACAATTCCTTCAGGGTCTCTGATAAAACGTGTAATGACCCATATCTACAACGACAGTGGATGTGGCATAAGGCTGGACACTTGGGACTGAGATGATTGGTGAGATTGGGTGAGCAAATGCAGACCCTTTAAAGCAATAATGCATGGAACCCATTCCATGGGTCCCAACTCTCAAGGTTGAAGGGAATATTACTACACATATAACATGTACGGGAAACCTAGGGAATGGACACACTGTGAATATGAAAGGTTTCTAAACCTCAACGAATAGTCCCTCTCCTGGTGCTCCGGTTTGACTTTCCATCTGCTTTACTATCAATCTCCCAACTTGGAGAGACAGCCCCTTTAACCTCCTGGTTCGCACAGGTTGCCAATTTGGCAGAGGATGAAAGGGAAGAGGGAGAACCAATGAGAGAGTAGCTGTTAGGCATTTGGACGGGCACATATCACTATAACTTCCCGGTAGGATGAAGAATTAACCAAAGTCTCAGCCCCCCACCGGGAACCAGCATAGGTTCTGAAGCAAAATTTTGGACTTGCGGTCAGCTCACCAAAAACGAGTTGAAAAATGGAGCTCAGGGCCACAGCAATTCAGAAACTGGCCGAGTAATAAAGGACAACTATCGTCCAAAAATCTGTTGAGGGAAGGCAACGAGGCGGACTTGAAAGCGAGGCAGAATAGCAGGAAACAGATTTCAAGAGGTACGTTGGAATCGCCTTTAAAGCACAGGAAGAGGGGCACAACTGCGACAATGATGCACTTGGCCAAAAAGGGCGTATGCGTTTTCTACTGAATATATTCAGGAGAAAACGCATACGCCCTTTTTGGCCAAGCAAGCACGCGGGCAATGCAAATCTGCACTACAGAGAAGTATCACTTCCCACCGGTCAAAAGGGACATCCACAAAATGTGTAAAAAGCAGAAAGGCAAGACAGGCCCTGGAGAACAGGGAGCCTTGTTATGCTGATGGGCGGGATGTAAATTGCCAACTGCCTCTCTGGAGGAGTGCATTGTGTTCCCTAAAACAAGTAAACAACAGATCTACAGAGCCAAGGGCACTTCCAGTCTAGGGAATATACCTTGGGAAAACTGAAACTCAATAAGACAGAGCCAGCCCAAAATTTAGGGCTGCACTGCTTAAAAGAACCTCAACTTGGGTACACCTTAAATATCCCAGGAAATATAAAAATGGTTCAAATAATTGTGGTCCTTATGTACGATGGAGTATCCCTCAGCCATTAAATAAATGTCATAAGAACAGTAGCAGCAAAATGAGTGGATTCAGGTACGATGATTCTAAGTGAAATAAGTCACACAGAAAAAGACACTTATCATAAGATATCACTCATGAAGATCCTGTAAACATGGCTACACTTGAACTGAGTTAGGAAAGAGAACAGTGTCTCACATTTAGAAAACACTCTTATGCCTGCTTAAGGGGGAAGGAGTGGTGGGGTGATGCATAAAACCAGAGTTTGATATAGGCAAAGGTACCGTTCCAAAAACCAACAATGGAATAGACAAGACCTACACCTTCCTCAGTGAAAGGGACTCAAAACCCCATATTTCCCGCAGAGGAATATATCTGACTAGTAAGAATCTTAAAACTTATGTATTGATATGTCTCCGTAAGGGAATCAAGTGTGTCTAGACTGGCATAAACATGGCAGCGAGAATCAGCTCAAAACCAGTATAAAAAGGAATTTCAAAAAGAAAACAAAAAAAACTGGGAAATTCTTTACAATTCCTTCAGGGTCTCTGATGAAACCTGGAATGACCCTATGTACAATGACAGCTGGATGTGGCCTAAGGCTGGACACTTTGGACTGAGACGATTGGTGAGATTGGGTGAGCAAATGCAGACCCTTTAAAGCAATAATGCATGACACCCATTCCATGGGTCCCAACTCTCCAGGTTGAAGGGAATATTTCTACAGCTATGACATGTACGGGAAACCTAGAGAACGGACACACTGTGAATACGAAAAGTTTCTAAAACTCAACGAATAGTCCCTCTCCTGTTGCTTCGGTTTGACTTTCCATATGCTTTACTATTAATCTCCCAACTTGGAGAGACAGCCCATTTAACCTCCTGGTTCGCACAGGTTTGCAATTTGGCAGAGGATGAAAGGGAAGAGGGAGAACCAATGAGAGAGTAGCTGTTAGGCATTTGGACGGGCACATATCACTCTAACTTCCCGGCAGGAAGACGAATTAACCAAAGTCTAAGCCCCCCACCGGGAACCAGCATAAGTCCTGAACCAAAATGTTGGACTTGCGGTCAGCTCACCAAAATCGAGTTGAAAAATGGAGCACAGGGGCACAGCAATTCACAAACTGGCCGAGTAATAAAGGACAACTATCGTCCAAAAATCTGTTGAGGGAAGGCAACGAGGCGGACTTGAAAGCGAGGCAGAATAAGAAAAAACAGATTTCAAGAGGTACGTTGGCATCGGTTTTAAAGCACAGGAAGAGGCGCACAACATCGACAATGATGCACTTAGCCAAAAAGGGCGTATGCATTTTCTCCTGAATATATTCAGGAGAAAATGCATACGCCTTTTTTGGCCAAGCAAGCAAGCGGGCAATGCAAATCTGCACTACAAAGAAGTATCACTTCCCAGCCGTCAAAAGGGACATCCACAAAATGTGTAAAAACCAGAAAGACAAGACAGGCCCTGGAGAACAGGGAGCCTTGTTATGCTGATGGGCGGGATGTAAATTGCCAACTGCCTCTCTGGAGGAGTACATTGTGTTCCCTAAAACAAGTAAAGAACAGAGATACAGAGCCAAGGGCACTTCCAGTCTAGGGAATATACCATGGGTAAACCGAAAATCAATAAGACAGAGCCACCCCAAAATTTAGGGCTGCACTGCTTACAAGGACCTCAACTTGGGTACACCTTAAATATCCCAGGAAATATAAATATGGTTCAAAAAATTGTGGTACTTACGTACGATGGAATATCCCTCAGCCATGAAATCAATGTCATAAGACCAGTAGCAGCAAAATGGGTGGATTCAGGTACGATGATTCTAAGTGAAATAAGTCACACAGAAAAGAAACTTATCATAAGATATCACTTATGAAGATCCTGTAAACATGGCTACACTTGAACTGAGTTAGGAAAGAGAACAGTGTCTCACATTTAGAAAACACTCTTATGCCTGCTTAAGGGGGAAGGAGAGGTGGGGTGAAGCATAAAACCAGAGTTTGATATAAGCACAGGTACCGTTCCAAAAACCAACTACGGAATAGACAAGACCTACACCTTCCTCAGTGAAAGGGACTCAAAACCCCATATTTCCCGCAGAGGAATATATCTGACTAGTAAGAATCTTAAAACCTATGTATTCATATGTCTCCGTAAGGGAATCAAGTGTGTCTAGACTGGCATAAACATGGCAGCGGGAATCAGCTCAAACCCACTATAAAAAGGAATTTCAAAAACAAAACAAAAAAACTGGGAAATTCTGTACAATTACTTCAGGGTCTCTGATGAAACCTGGAATGACCCCATCTACAATGACAGCTGGATGTGTCATAAGGAGGGACACTTGGGACTGAGAGGATTGGTGAGATTGTGTGAGCAAATGCAGACCCTTTAAAGCACAAATGCCTGGCACCCATTCCATGAGTCCCAACTCTCCAGGTTGAAGGGAATATTACTACAGCTATAACATGTACGGGAAACTTAGAGAACGGACACACTGTGAATACGAAAGGTTTCTAAAACTCAATGAATAGTCCCTCTCCTGGTGCTCCGGTTTGACTTTCCATCTGCTTTACTATCAACCTCCCAACTTGGAGAGACAGCCCCTTTAACCTCCTGGTTCGCACAGGTTGCCAATTTGGCAGAGGATGAAATGGAAGAGGGAGAACCAATGAGAGAGTAGCTGTTAGGCATTTGGACGGGCACATATCACTCTAACTTCCCGGCAGGAAGACGAATTAACCAAAGTCTAAGCCCCCCACCGGGAACCAGCATAGGTCCTGAACCAAAATGTTGGACTTGCGGTCAGCTCACCAAAATCGAGTTGAAAAATGGAGCACAGGGGCACAGCAATTCACAAACTGGCCGAGTAATAAAGGACAACTATCGTCCAAAAATCTGTTGAGGGAAGGCAACGAGGCGGACTTGAAAGCGAGGCAGAATAGCAGGAAACAGATTTCCAGAGGTACGTTGGAATCGCCTTTAAAGCACAGGAAGAGGGGCACAACTTCGACAATGATGCACTTTTCCAAAAAGGGCGTAAGCGTTTTCTCCTGAATATATTCAGGAGAAAATGCATACGCCCTTTTTGGCCAAGCAAGAAAGTGGGCAATGCAAATCTGCACTACAAAGAAGTTTCACTTCCCATGGGTCGAAAGGGACATCCACAAAATGTGTAAAAACCAGAAAGGCAAGACAGGCCCTGGAGAACTGGGAGCCTTGTTATGCTGATGGGCGGGATGTAAATTGCCAACTGCCTCTCTGGAGGAGTGAATACTGTTCCCTAAATCAAGTAAACAACAGAGCTACAGAGCCAAGAGCACTTCCATTCTAGGGAATATATCTTGGGACAACTGAAAATCAATAAGACAGAGCCACCCAAAAATTTAGGGCTGTACTGCATACAAGGACCGCAACTTGGGTACACCTTAAATATCCCAGGAAATATAAAAATGGTTCAAAAAATTGTGGTACTTACGTACGACGGAATATCCCTCAGCCATGAAATCAATGTCATAAGACCAGTAGCAGCAAAATGGGTGGATTCAGGTACGATGATTCTAAGTGAAATGAGTCACACAGAAAAAGAAACTTATCATAAGATATCACTTATGAAGATCCTGTAAACATGGCTACACTTGAACTGAGTTAGGAAAGAGAACAGTGTCTCACATTTAGAAAACACTCTTATGCCTGCTTAAGGGGGAAGGAGAGGTGGGGTGATGCATAAAACCAGAGTTTGATATAAGCACAGGTACCGTTCCAAAAACCAACTATGGGATAGACAAGACCTACACCTTCCTCAGTGAAAGGGACTCAAAACCCCATATTTCCCGCAGAGGAATATATCTGACTAGTAAGAATCTTAAAACCTCTGTATTGATATGTCTCCGTAAGGGAATCAAGTGTGTCTATACTGGCATAAACATGGCAGCGAGAATCAGCTCAAACCCACTATAAAAAGGAACTTCAAAAACAAACCAAATAAAACTGGGAAATTCTTTACAATTCCTTCAGGGTCTCTGATGAAACCTGGAATGACCCTATCTACAATGACAGCTGGATGTGGCATAAGGAGGGACACTTGGGACTGAGACGATTGGTGAGATTGGGTGAGCAAATGCAGACCCTTTAAAGCACAAATGCCTGGCACCCATTCCATGAGTCCCAACTCTCCAGGTTGAAGGGAATATTACTACAGCTATAACATGTACGGGAAACCTAGAGAACGGACACACTGTGAATACGAAAGGTTTCTAAAACTCAACGAATAGTCCCTCTCCTGGTGCTCCGCTTTGACTTTTCATCTGCTTTACTATCAACCTCCCAACTTGGAGAGACAGCCCCTTTAACCTCCTGGTTCACACAGGTTGCCAATTTGGCAGAGGATGAAAGGGAAGAGGGAGAACCAATGAGAGAGTAGCTGTTAGGCATTTGGACGGGCACATATCACTGTAATTTCCAGGCAGGAAGAAGAATTAACCAAAGTCTCAGCCACCCACCGGGAACCAGCATAGGTCCTGAACCAAAATGTTGGACTTGCGGTCAGCTCACCAAAAACGAGTTGAAAAATGGAGCTCAGGGGCACAGCAATTCACAAACTGGCCGAGTAATAAAGGACAACTATCGTCCAAAAATCTGTTGAGGGAAGGCAACGAGGCGGACTTGAAAGCGAGGCAGAATAGCAGGAAACAGATTTCAAGAGGTACGTTGGAATCGCCTTTAAAGCACAGGAAGAGGGGCACAACTTCGACAATGATGCACTTGGCCAAAAAGGGCGTATGCGTTTTCTCCTGAATATATTCAGGAGAAAACGCATACGCCCTTTTTGGCCAAGCAAGCAAGCGGGCAATGCAAATCTGCACTACAAAGAAGTATCACTTCCCACCGGTTGAAAGGGACATCCACAAAATGTGTAAGAATAAGAAAGGCAAGACAGGCCCTGGAGAACAGGGAGCCTTGTTATGCTGATGGGCGGGATGTAAATTGCCAACTGCCTCTCTGGAGGAGTGCATTCTGTTCCCTAAAACAAGTAAAGAACAGAGCTACAGAGCCAAGGGCACTACCAGTCTAGGGAATATACCTTGGGAAAACTGAAAATCAATAAGACAGAGCCACCCCAAAATTTAGGGCTGCACTGCATACAAGGGCCTCAACTTGGATACACCTTAAGTATCCCAGAAAATGTAAACATGGTTCAAAAAATTGTGGTACTTACGTACGATGGAATATCCCTCAGCCATGAAATCAATGTCATAAGACCAGTAACAGCAAAATGGGTGGATTCAGGTACGATGATTCTAAGTGAAATAAGTCACACAGAAAAAGAAACTTATCATAAGATATCACTTATGAAGATCCTGTAAACATGGCTACACTTGAACTGAGTTAGGAAAGAGAACAGTGTCTCACATTTAGAAAACACTCTTATACCTGCTTAAGGGGGAAGGAGAGGTGGGGTGATGCATAAAACCAGAGTTTGATATAAGCACAGGTACCGTTCCAAAAACCAACTATGGAATGGACAAGACCTACACCTTCCGCAGTGAAAGGGACTCAAAACCCCATATTTCCCGCAGAGGAAAATATCTGACTAGTAAGAATCTTAAAACCTATGTATTGATATGTCTCCATAAGGGAATCAAGTGTGTCTAGACTGGCATAAACATGGCAGCGAGAATCAGCTCAAACCCACTATAAAAAGGAATTTCAAAAACAAAACAATAAAACTGGGAAATTCTTAACAATTCCTTCAGGGTCTCTGATGAAAGCTGGAATGACCCTATCTACAACGACAGCTGGATGTGGCATAAGGAGGGACACTTGGGACTGAGACGATTGGTGAGATTGGGTGAGCAAATGCAGACCCTTTAAAGCAATAATGCATGGCACCCATTCCATGGGTCCGAACTCTCCAGGTTGAAGGGAATATTACTACAGCTATAACATATGCGGGAAACCTAGAGAACGGACACACTGTGAATACGAAAGGTTTCTAAAACTCAACGCATAGTCCCTCTCCTGGTGCTCCGGTTTGACTTTCCGTCTGCTTTACTATCAACCTCCCAACTTGGAGAGACAGCCCCTTTAACCTCTTGGTTCGCACAGGTTGCCAATTTGGCAGAGGATGAAAGGGAAGAGGGAGAACCAATGAGAGAGTAGCTGTTAGGCATTTGGACGGGCACATATCACTGTAATTTCCCGGCAGGAAGAAGAATTAACCAAATTCTCAGCCACCCACCGGGAACCAGTATAGGTCCTGAACCAAAATTTTGGACTTGCGGTCAGCTCACCAAAAACGAGTTGAAAAATGGAGCTCAGGGGCACAGCAATTCACAAACTGGCCGAGTAATAAAGGACAACTATCGTCCAAAAATCTGTTGAGGGAAGGCAACGAGGCAGACTTGAAAGCGAGGCAGAATAGCAGGAAACAGATTTCAAGAGGTACGTTGGAATCGCCTTTAAAGCACAGGAAGAGGGGCACAACTTCGACAATGATGCACTTGGCCAAAAAGGGCGTAT
>NW_027640909.1:0-21799 GCF_949752795.1 Hyperoodon ampullatus | reverse complement strand
CCTTTACAGAAATGTTCAAATTTACTGGCATTTCATATATTCTCTGCTATAACATTGTCCTGATTCTTTCTGTATATTCTTTACTTATGTTTTTGTTTTCCTTAATCAAAGTGTGTCTTTTAAATCTTTTCAAAGAATATTCTTTGGACTTACTAAATCACCTCAATTTTATACATTTTCTGTTGTATTAAGTTCTGCTCATATCTTTATTTATATTTTTTCTATGTTCTCAGGGTTTGTTGTTTTGATCATCTGATGTCAATTAAAACACTTGGTTATTCATTTTAATAAATCTTTTTACTTAGAAAGATTTGAACATTTGAAGATTCCAGCTTACTTGTAAGTTTCTGAGGGTCAGGTCCTCTCCATTGTTGCTGGCCTAAGGCTTAGTTCACCATATAGCAATGTATATATTGACATATTTTCCCCTCGACTTTCTGTGATTCCCTACATCTCACCTTTCTTTGCAGACAAGCCATTTGAAATACCCTTAACTTATTTCACAGCCAATAAGTCTTTGAAATAATGTGTATTTTTTAGAGAAATCTTCTTATATCATTAGGCAGAAAATCTGACCTGCCATAGTTTTCAAAACAGCATAATTTCACTCTTCTCAATGATTAATCTGTTGTATTACACAACCTTTGAATATTTAGCTTTATCAATGACATGTACTTTACAAATGTTTTAGAGATCCTACCAGTCTTTGAAAACATCCTTGTTCCTTGTTTCAGTTCCAGTTTTATGTATATTTTCTGCCTTGCACCTGATTATTCCAACATCTGATGGATGGCCTTGGGAAACTAATTCTCATATTGATTGTTTTTGCTGATTGTCTCCCCTTGTAGCTGATTTCTTCATTATTGTGTAAATTTAGATCATGAGCTCATGTTTAGCTAAACAGCTGACATTGTAACAGGCTTAAGTGTGAACGCTCGTAAGCTTCAGGAGAAAGTCGGCAAATATTTATTTGTGTCCCTCTGATGAGTTGCCCGCAAGGACCCCATGTTTTAGAAGTGTTGGTCCAACGCTCCCTCTAGAGGCAGGGGATTCAGACAGGGCTGCTTTGCGGCCCCCGAGATGGGGCAGCGGCTGTGGTCGACCTGTGGTCAGGGCAGGAGCCTCTCCGCGTTGGTCCCAGGGACCCATCTGCCTGCGAACTTCGGTCACCTGGCAGGAAGGTACGATGCCCAGTCCTATGGTTAGCTGTGCAGCGAGGTGTACTGCGAGGACACTTTCCACACACACTTCAACAAAAAGGGCGGCCTGAGTGGAAAGGTGAGAGTTTGGGAAGCTGTGCAGACAACGAAGGTGCCCTTTGTCCTGGGCCAAATGCTTGTGACACACCCCTGGGCCTGCCGGGCTCTGAGGGCCCTGCCCTGGGCCCCCTGCTCCCCTGCCCTTTGTTCAGTCACAGCAGAGATGGCCACACCCACTCCCTCAGTGAGGGCAATGTTCCAACCTCCTTCAGCCCCGCCACCTCTCCGCAGGTTACCATGGACTACCGATGCTGCATTCTGAGGCCAGGGCGTTCCGAGAATGCCAAGGGCAGACATGATGACCTTCAATGATTTCCTCTTGTGTCAGTTTTGGTCAACTTTAGGAGCTAGGAAATGGTCCCCTTTACAGAAATGTTCAAATTTACTGGCATTTCATATATTCTCTGCTATAACATTGTCCTGATTCTTTCTGTATATTCTTTACTTATGTTTTTGTTTTCCTTAATCATAGTGTGTCTTTTAAATCTTTTCAAAGAATATTCTTTGGACTTACTAAATCACCTCAATTTTATACGTTTTCTGTTGTATTAAGTTCTGCTCATATGTTTATTTATATTTTTACTATGTTCTCAGGGTTTGTTGTTTTGATCATCTGATGTCAATTAAAACACTTGGTTATTCATTTTAATAAATCTTTTTGCTTAGAAAGATTTGAACTTTTGAAGATTCCAGCTTACTTGTAAGTTTCTAAGGGTCAGGTCCTCTCCATTGTTGCTGGCCTAAGGCTTAGTTCACCATATAGCAATGTATATATTGACATATTTTCCCCTCGACTTTCTGTGATTCCCTACATCTCACCTTTCTTTGCAGACAAGCCATTTGAAATACCCTTCACTTATTTCACAGCCAATAAGTCTTTGAAATAATGTGTATTTTTGAGAGAAATCTTCTTATATCATTAGCCAGAAAATCTGACCTGCCATAGTTTTCAAAACAGCATAATTTCACTCTTCTCAATGATTAATCTGTTGTATTACACAACCTTTGAGTATTTAGCTTTATCAATGACATGTACTTTACAAATGTTTTAGAGATCCTACCAGTCTTTGAAAACATCCTTGTTCCTTGTTCCAGTTCCAGTTTTATGTATATATTCTGCCTTGCACCTGATTATTCCAACATCTGATGGGTGGCCTTGGGAAACTAATTCTCATATTGATTGTTTTTGCCGATTGTCTCCCCTTGTAGCTGATTTCTTCATTATTGTGTAAATTTAGATCATGAGCTCATGTTTAGCTAAACAGCTGACATTGTAAAAGGCTTAAGTGTGAACGCTCGTAAGCTTCAGGAGAAAGTCGGCAAAGATTTTTTTGTGTCCCTCCGATGAGTTGCCCGCAAGGACCCCATTTTTTAGAAGTGTTGGTCCAATACTCCCTCTAGAGGCAGGGGATTCAGACAGGGCTGCTTTGCAACCCCCGATCTGGGGCAGCGGCTGTGGTCGACCTGTGGTCAGGGCAGGAGCCTCTCCGCGTTGGTCCCAGTGACCCATCTGCCTGCGAACTTCGGTCACCTGGCAGGAAGGTACGATGCCCAGTCCTATGGTTAGCTGTGCAGCGAGGTGTACTGCGAGGACACGTTCCACACACACTTCAACAAAGAGGGCGGCCTGAGTGGAAATGTGAGTGTTTGGGAAGCTGTGCAGACAAAGAAGGCGCCCTTTGGCCTGGGCCAAATGCTTGTGACACTCCCCTGGTCCTGCCGGGCTCTGAGGGCCCTGCCCTGGGCCCCCTGCTCCCCTGCCCTTTGTTCAGTCACAGCAGAGATGGCCACACCCACTCCCTCAGTGAGGGCAGTGTTCCAACCTGCTTCAGGCCCGCCCCCTCTCCGCAGGTTACCATGGACTACCGATGCTGCATTCTGAGGCCAGGGCGTTCCAAGAATGCCAAGGGCAGACATGATGACCTTCAATGATTTCCTCTTGTGTCAGTTTTGGTCAACTTTAGGAGCTAGGAAATGGTCCCCTTTACAGAAATATTCAAATTTACTGGCATTTCATATATTCTCTGCTATAACATTGTCCTGATTCTTTCTGTATATTCTTTACATATGTTTATGTTTTCCTTAATCAAAGTGTGTCTTTTAAATCTTTTCAAAGAATATTCTTTGGACTTACTAAATCACCTCAATTTTATACGTTTTCTGTTGTATTAAGTTCTGCTCATATCTTTATTTATATTTTTTCTATGTTCTCAGGGTTTGTTGTTTGGATCATCTGATGTCAATTAAAACACTTGGTTATTCATTTTAATAAATCTTTTTACTTATAAAGATTTGAACTTTTGAAGATTCCAGCTTACTTGTAAGTTTCTAAGGGTCAGGTCCTCTCCATTGTTGCTGGCCTAAGGCTTAGTTCACCATATAGCAATGTATATATTGACATATTTTCCCCTCGACTTTCTGTGATTCCCTACATCTCACCTTTCTTTGCAGACAAGCCATTTGAAATACCCTTCACTTATTTCACAGCCAATAAGTCTTTGAAATAATGTGTATTTTTGAGAGAAATCTTCTTATATCATTAGGCAGAAAATCTGACCTGCCATAGTTTTCAAAACAGCATAATTTCACTCTTCTCAATGATTAATCTGTTGTATTACACAACCTTTGAGTATTTAGCTTTATCAATGACATGTACTTTACAAATGTTTTAGAGATCCTACCAGTCTTTGAAAACATCCTTGTTCCTTGTTCCAGTTCCAGTTTTATGTATATATTCTGCCTTGCACCTGATTATTCCAACATCTGATGGGTGGCCTTGGGAAACTAATTCTCATATTGATTGTTTTTGCTGATTGTCTCCCCTTGTAGCTGATTTCTTCATTATTGTGTAAATTTAGATCATGAGCTCATGTTTAGCTAAACAGCTGACATTGTAAAAGGCTTAAGTGTGAACGCTCGTAAGCTTCAGGAGAAAGTCGGCAAAGATTTTTTTGTGTCCCTCCGATGAGTTGCCCGCAAGGACCCCATTTTTTAGAAGTGTTGGTCCAATACTCCCTCTAGAGGCAGGGGATTCAGACAGGGCTGCTTTGCAACCCCCGATCTGGGGCAGCGGCTGTGGTCGACCTGTGGTCAGGGCAGGAACCTCTCCGCATTGGTCCCAGTGACCCATCTGCCTGCGAACTTCGGTCACCTGGCAGGAAGGTACGATGCCCAGTCCTATGGTTAGCTGTGCAGCGAGGTGTACTGCGAGGACACGTTCCACACACACTTCAACAAAGAGGGCGGCCTGAGTGGAAATGTGAGTGTTTGGGAAGCTGTGCAGACAAAGAAGGCGCCCTTTGGCCTGGGCCAAATGCTTGTGACACTCCCCTGGTCCTGCCGGGCTCTGAGGGCCCTGCCCTGGGCCCCCTGCTCCCCTGCCCTTTGTTCAGTCACAGCAGAGATGGCCACACCCACTCCCTCAGTGAGGGCAGTGTTCCAACCTCCTTCAGCCCCACCCCCTCTCCGCAGGTTACCATGGACTACCGATGCTGCATTCTGAGGCCAGGGCGTTCCAAGAATGCCAAGGGCAGACATGATGACCTTCAATGATTTCCTCTTGTGTCAGTTTTGGTCAACTTTAGGAGCTAGGAAATGGTCCCCTTTTTCAGAAATGTTCAAATTTACTGGCATTTCATATATTCTCTGCTATAACATTGTCCTGATTCTTTCTGTATATTCTTTACATATGTTTATGTTTTCCTTAATCAAAGTGTGTCTTTTAAATCTTTTCAAAGAATATTCTTTGGACTTACTAAATCACCTCAATTTTATACGTTTTCTGTTGTATTAAGTTCTGCTCATATCTTTATTTATATTTTTTCTATGTTCTCAGGGTTTGTTGTTTGGATCATCTGATGTCAATTAAAACACTTGGTTATTCATTTTAATAAATCTTTTTACTTATAAAGATTTGAACTTTTGAAGATTCCAGCTTACTTGTAAGTTTCTAAGGGTCAGGTCCTCTCCATTGTTGCTGGCCTAAGGCTTAGTTCACCATATAGCAATGTATATATTGACATATTTTCCCCTCGACTTTCTGTGATTCCCTACATCTCACCTTTCTTTGCAGACAAGCCATTTGAAATACCCTTCACTTATTTCACAGCCAATAAGTCTTTGAAATAATGTGTATTTTTGAGAGAAATCTTCTTATATCATTAGGCAGAAAATCTGACCTGCCATAGTTTTCAAAACAGCATAATTTCACTCTTCTCAATGATTAATCTGTTGTATTACACAACCTTTGAGTATTTAGCTTTCTCAATGACATGTACTTTACAAATGTTTTAGAGATCCTACCAGTCTTTGAAAACATCCTTGTTCCTTGTTCCAGTTCCAGTTTTATGTATATATTCTGCCTTGCACCTGATTATTCCAACATCTGATGGGTGGCCTTGGGAAACTAATTCTCATATTGATTGTTTTTGCTGATTGTCTCCCCTTGTAGCTGATTTCTTCATTATTGTGTAAATTTAGATCATGAGCTCATGTTTAGCTAAACAGCTGACATTGTAAAAGGCTTAAGTGTGAACGCTCGTAAGCTTCAGGAGAAAGTCGGCAAAGATTTTTTTGTGTCCCTCCGATGAGTTGCCCGCAAGGACCCCCATTTTTTAGAAGTGTTGGTCCAATACTCCCTCTAGAGGCAGGGGATTCAGACAGGGCTGCTTTGCAACCCCCGATCTGGGGCAGCGGCTGTGGTCGACCTGTGGTCAGGGCAGGAGCCTCTCCGCGTTGGTCCCAGTGACCCATCTGCCTGCGAACTTCGGTCACCTGGCAGGAAGGTACGATGCCCAGTCCTATGGTTAGCTGTGCAGCGAGGTGTACTGCGAGGACACGTTCCACACACACTTCAACAAAGAGGGCGGCCTGAGTGGAAATGTGAGTGTTTGGGAAGCTGTGCAGACAAAGAAGGCGCCCTTTGGCCTGGGCCAAATGCTTGTGACACTCCCCTGGTCCTGCCGGGCTCTGAGGGCCCTGCCCTGGGCCCCCTGCTCCCCTGCCCTTTGTTCAGTCACAGCAGAGATGGCCACACCCACTCCCTCAGTGAGGGCAGTGTTCCAACCTCCTTCAGCCCCGCCCCCTCTCCGCAGGTTACCATGGACTACCGATGCTGCATTCTGAGGCCAGGGCGTTCCAAGAATGCCAAGGGCAGACATGATGACCTTCAATGATTTCCTCTTGTGTCAGTTTTGGTCAACTTTAGGAGCTAGGAAATGGTCCCCTTTTTCAGAAATGTTCAAATTTACTGGCATTTCATATATTCTCTGCTATAACATTGTCCTGATTCTTTCTGTATATTCTTTACATATGTTTATGTTTTCCTTAATCAAAGTGTGTCTTTTAAATCTTTTCAAAGAATATTCTTTGGACTTACTAAATCACCTCAATTTTATACGTTTTCTGTTGTATTAAGTTCTGCTCATATCTTTATTTATATTTTTTCTATGTTCTCAGGGTTTGTTGTTTTGATCATCTGATGTCAATTAAAACACTTGGTTATTCATTTTAATAAATCTTTTTACTTATAAAGATTTGAACTTTTGAAGATTCCAGCTTACTTGTAAGTTTCTAAGGGTCAGGTCCTCTCCATTGTTGCTGGCCTAAGGCTTAGTTCACCATATAGCAATGTATATATTGACATATTTTCCCCTCGACTTTCTGTGATTCCCTACATCTCACCTTTCTTTGCAGACAAGCCATTTGAAATACCCTTCACTTATTTCACAGCCAATAAGTCTTTGAAATAATGTGTATTTTTGAGAGAAATCTTCTTATATCATTAGGCAGAAAATCTGACCTGCCATAGTTTTCAAAACAGCATAATTTCACTCTTCTCAATGATTAATCTGTTGTATTACACAACCTTTGAGTATTTAGCTTTATCAATGACATGTACTTTACAAATGTTTTAGAGATCCTACCAGTCTTTGAAAACATCCTTGTTCCTTGTTCCAGTTCCAGTTTTATGTATATATTCTGCCTTGCACCTGATTATTCCAACATCTGATGGGTGGCCTTGGGAAACTAATTCTCATATTGATTGTTTTTGCTGATTGTCTCCCCTTGTAGCTGATTTCTTCATTATTGTGTAAATTTAGATCATGAGCTCATGTTTAGCTAAACAGCTGACATTGTAAAAGGCTTAAGTGTGAACGCTCGTAAGCTTCAGGAGAAAGTCGGCAAAGATTTTTTTGTGTCCCTCCGATGAGTTGCCCGCAAGGACCCCATTTTTTAGAAGTGTTGGTCCAATACTCCCTCTAGAGGCAGGGGATTCAGACAGGGCTGCTTTGCAACCCCCGATCTGGGGCAGCGGCTGTGGTCGACCTGTGGTCAGGGCAGGAGCCTCTCCGCGTTGGTCCCAGTGACCCATCTGCCTGCGAACTTCGGTCACCTGGCAGGAAGGTACGATGCCCAGTCCTATGGTTAGCTGTGCAGCGAGGTGTACTGCGAGGACACGTTCCACACACACTTCAACAAAGAGGGCGGCCTGAGTGGAAATGTGAGTGTTTGGGAAGCTGTGCAGACAAAGAAGGCGCCCTTTGGCCTGGGCCAAATGCTTGTGACACTCCCCTGGTCCTGCCGGGCTCTGAGGGCCCTGCCCTGGGCCCCCTGCTCCCCTGCCCTTTGTTCAGTCACAGCAGAGATGGCCACACCCACTCCCTCAGTGAGGGCAGTGTTCCAACCTCCTTCAGCCCCACCCCCTCTCCGCAGGTTACCATGGACTACCGATGCTGCATTCTGAGGCCAGGGCGTTCCAAGAATGCCAAGGGCAGACATGATGACCTTCAATGATTTCCTCTTGTGGCAGTTTTGGTCAACTTTAGGAGCTAGGAAATGGTCCCCTTTTTCAGAAATGTTCAAATTTACTGGCATTTCATATATTCTCTGCTATAACATTGTCCTGATTCTTTCTGTATATTCTTTACATATGTTTATGTTTTCCTTAATCAAAGTGTGTCTTTTAAATCTTTTCAAAGAATATTCTTTGGACTTACTAAATCACCTCAATTTTATACGTTTTCTGTTGTATTAAGTTCTGCTCATATCTTTATTTATATTTTTTCTATGTTCTCAGGGTTTGTTGTTTGGATCATCTGATGTCAATTAAAACACTTGGTTATTCATTTTAATAAATCTTTTTACTTATAAAGATTTGAACTTTTGAAGATTCCAGCTTACTTGTAAGTTTCTAAGGGTCAGGTCCTCTCCATTGTTGCTGGCCTAAGGCTTAGTTCACCATATAGCAATGTATATATTGACATATTTTCCCCTCGACTTTCTGTGATTCCCTACATCTCACCTTTCTTTGCAGACAAGCCATTTGAAATACCCTTCACTTATTTCACAGCCAATAAGTCTTTGAAATAATGTGTATTTTTGAGAGAAATCTTCTTATATCATTAGGCAGAAAATCTGACCTGCCATAGTTTTCAAAACAGCATAATTTCACTCTTCTCAATGATTAATCTGTTGTATTACACAACCTTTGAGTATTTAGCTTTATCAATGACATGTACTTTACAAATGTTTTAGAGATCCTACCAGTCTTTGAAAACATCCTTGTTCCTTGTTCCAGTTCCAGTTTTATGTATATATTCTGCCTTGCACCTGATTATTCCAACATCTGATGGGTGGCCTTGGGAAACTAATTCTCATATTGATTGTTTTTGCTGATTGTCTCCCCTTGTAGCTGATTTCTTCATTATTGTGTAAATTTAGATCATGAGCTCATGTTTAGCTAAACAGCTGACATTGTAAAAGGCTTAAGTGTGAACGCTCGTAAGCTTCAGGAGAAAGTCGGCAAAGATTTTTTTGTGTCCCTCCGATGAGTTGCCCGCAAGGACCCCATTTTTTAGAAGTGTTGGTCCAATACTCCCTCTAGAGGCAGGGGATTCAGACAGGGCTGCTTTGCAACCCCCGATCTGGGGCAGCGGCTGTGGTCGACCTGTGGTCAGGGCAGGAGCCTCTCCGCGTTGGTCCCAGTGACCCATCTGCCTGCGAACTTCGGTCACCTGGCAGGAAGGTACGATGCCCAGTCCTATGGTTAGCTGTGCAGCGAGGTGTACTGCGAGGACACGTTCCACACACACTTCAACAAAGAGGGCGGCCTGAGTGGAAATGTGAGTGTTTGGGAAGCTGTGCAGACAAAGAAGGCGCCCTTTGGCCTGGGCCAAATGCTTGTGACACTCCCCTGGTCCTGCCGGGCTCTGAGGGCCCTGCTCTGGGCCCCCTGCTCCCCTGCCCTTTGTTCAGTCACAGCAGAGATGGCCACACCCACTCCCTCAGTGAGGGCAGTGTTCCAACCTGCTTCAGCCCCGCCCCCTCTTCGCAGGTTACCATGGACTACCGATGCTGCATTCTGAGGCCAGGGCGTTCCAAGTATGCCAAGGGCAGACATGATGACCTTCAATGATTTCCTCTTGTGTCAGTTTTGGTCAACTTTAGGAGCTAAGAAATGGTCCCCTTTGCAGAAATGTTCAAATTTACTGGCATTTCATATATTCTCTGCTATAACATTGTCCTGATTCTTTCTGTATATTCTTTACATATGTTTATGTTTTCCTTAATCAAAGTGTGTCTTTTAAATCTTTTCAAAGAATATTCTTTGGACTTACTAAATCACCTCAATTTTATACGTTTTCTGTTGTATTAAGTTCTGCTCATATCTTTATTTATATTTTTTCTATGTTCTCAGGGTTTGTTGTTTTGATCATCTGATGTCAATTAAAACACTTGGTTATTCATTTTAATAAATCTTTTTACTTATAAAGATTTGAACTTTTGAAGATTCCAGCTTCCTTGTAAGTTTCTAAGGGTCAGGTCCTCTCCATTGTTGCTGGCCTAAGGCTTAGTTCACCATATAGCAATGTATATATTGACATATTTTCCCCTCGACTTTCTGTGATTCCCTACATCTCACCTTTCTTTGCAGACAAGCCATTTGAAATACCCTTCACTTATTTCACAGCCAATAAGTCTTTGAAATAATGTGTATTTTTGAGAGAAATCTTCTTATATCATTAGGCAGAAAATCTGACCTGCCATAGTTTTCAAAACAGCATAATTTCACTCTTCTCAATGATTAATCTGTTGTATTACACAACCTTTGAGTATTTAGCTTTATCAATGACATGTACTTTACAAATGTTTTAGAGATCCTACCAGTCTATGAAAACATCCTTGTTCCTTGTTCCAGTTCCAGCTTTATGTATATATTCTGCCTTGCACCTGATTATTCCAACATCTGATGGGTGGCCTTGGGAAACTAATTCTCATATTGATTGTTTTTGCTGATTGTCTCCCCTTGTAGCTGATTTCTTCATTATTGTGTAAATTTAGATCATGAGCTCATGTTTAGCTAAACAGCTGACATTGTAAAAGGCTTAAGTGTGAACGCTCGTAAGCTTCAGGAGAAAGTCGGCAAAGATTTTTTTGTGTCCCTCCGATGAGTTGCCCGCAAGGACCCCATTTTTTAGAAGTGTTGGTCCAATACTCCCTCTAGAGGCAGGGGATTCAGACAGGGCTGCTTTGCAACCCCCGATCTGGGGCAGCGGCTGTGGTCGACCTGTGGTCAGGGCAGGAACCTCTCCGCATTGGTCCCAGTGACCCATCTGCCTGCGAACTTCGGTCACCTGGCAGGAAGGTACGATGCCCAGTCCTATGGTTAGCTGTGCAGCGAGGTGTACTGCGAGGACACGTTCCACACACACTTCAACAAAGAGGGCGGCCTGAGTGGAAATGTGAGTGTTTGGGAAGCTGTGCAGACAAAGAAGGCGCCCTTTGGCCTGGGCCAAATGCTTGTGACACTCCCCTGGTCCTGCCGGGCTCTGAGGGCCCTGCCCTGGGCCCCCTGCTCCCCTGCCCTTTGTTCAGTCACAGCAGAGATGGCCACACCCACTCCCTCAGTGAGGGCAGTGTTCCAAACTCCTTCAGCCCCACCCCCTCTCCGCAGGTTACCATGGACTACCGATGCTGCATTCTGAGGCCAGGGCGTTCCAAGAATGCCAAGGGCAGACATGATGACCTTCAATGATTTCCTCCTGTGTCAGTTTTGGTCAACTTTAGGAGCTAGGAAATGGTCCCCTTTACAGAAATGTTCAAATTTACTGGCATTTCATATATTCTCTGCTATAACATTGTCCTGATTCTTTCTGTATATTCTTTACATATGTTTATGTTTTCCTTAATCAAAGTGTGTCTTTTAAATCTTTTCAAAGAATATTCTTTGGACTTACTAAATCACCTCAATTTTATACGTTTTCTGTTGTATTAAGTTCTGCTCATATCTTTATTTATATTTTTTCTATGTTCTCAGGGTTTGTTGTTTGGATCATCTGATGTCAATTAAAACACTTGGTTATTCATTTTAATAAATCTTTTTACTTATAAAGATTTGAACTTTTGAAGATTCCAGCTTACTTGTAAGTTTCTAAGGGTCAGGTCCTCTCCATTGTTGCTGGCCTAAGGCTTAGTTCACCATATAGCAATGTATATATTGACATATTTTCCCCTCGACTTTCTGTGATTCCCTACATCTCACCTTTCTTTGCAGACAAGCCATTTGAAATACCCTTCACTTATTTCACAGCCAATAAGTCTTTGAAATAATGTGTATTTTTGAGAGAAATCTTCTTATATCATTAGGCAGAAAATCTGACCTGCCATAGTTTTCAAAACAGCATAATTTCACTCTTCTCAATGATTAATCTGTTGTATTACACAACCTTTGAGTATTTAGCTTTATCAATGACATGTACTTTACAAATGTTTTAGAGATCCTACCAGTCTTTGAAAACATCCTTGTTCCTTGTTCCAGTTCCAGTTTTATGTATATATTCTGCCTTGCACCTGATTATTCCAACATCTGATGGGTGGCCTTGGGAAACTAATTCTCATATTGATTGTTTTTGCTGATTGTCTCCCCTTGTAGCTGATTTCTTCATTATTGTGTAAATTTAGATCATGAGCTCATGTTTAGCTAAACAGCTGACATTGTAAAAGGCTTAAGTGTGAACGCTCGTAAGCTTCAGGAGAAAGTCGGCAAAGATTTTTTTGTGTCCCTCCGATGAGTTGCCCGCAAGGACCCCATTTTTTAGAAGTGTTGGTCCAATACTCCCTCTAGAGGCAGGGGATTCAGACAGGGCTGCTTTGCAACCCCCGATCTGGGGCAGCGGCTGTGGTCGACCTGTGGTCAGGGCAGGAGCCTCTCCGCGTTGGTCCCAGTGACCCATCTGCCTGCGAACTTCGGTCACCTGGCAGGAAGGTACGATGCCCAGTCCTATGGTTAGCTGTGCAGCGAGGTGTACTGCGAGGACACGTTCCACACACACTTCAACAAAGAGGGCGGCCTGAGTGGAAATGTGAGTGTTTGGGAAGCTGTGCAGACAAAGAAGGCGCCCTTTGGCCTGGGCCAAATGCTTGTGACACTCCCCTGGTCCTGCCGGGCTCTGAGGGCCCTGCCCTGGGCCCCCTGCTCCCCTGCCCTTTGTTCAGTCACAGCAGAGATGGCCACACCCACTCCCTCAGTGAGGGCAGTGTTCCAACCTCCTTCAGCCCCGCCCCCTCTCCGCAGGTTACCATGGACTACCGATGCTGCATTCTGAGGCCAGGGCGTTCCAAGAATGCCAAGGGCAGACATGATGACCTTCAATGATTTCCTCTTGTGTCAGTTTTGGTCAACTTTAGGAGCTAGGAAATGGTCCCCTTTTTCAGAAATGTTCAAATTTACTGGCATTTCATATATTCTCTGCTATAACATTGTCCTGATTCTTTCTGTATATTCTTTACATATGTTTATGTTTTCCTTAATCAAAGTGTGTCTTTTAAATCTTTTCAAAGAATATTCTTTGGACTTACTAAATCACCTCAATTTTATACGTTTTCTGTTGTATTAAGTTCTGCTCATATCTTTATTTATATTTTTTCTATGTTCTCAGGGTTTGTTGTTTGGATCATCTGATGTCAATTAAAACACTTGGTTATTCATTTTAATAAATCTTTTTACTTATAAAGATTTGAACTTTTGAAGATTCCAGCTTACTTGTAAGTTTCTAAGGGTCAGGTCCTCTCCATTGTTGCTGGCCTAAGGCTTAGTTCACCATATAGCAATGTATATATTGACATATTTTCCCCTCGACTTTCTGTGATTCCCTACATCTCACCTTTCTTTGCAGACAAGCCATTTGAAATACCCTTCACTTATTTCACAGCCAATAAGTCTTTGAAATAATGTGTATTTTTGAGAGAAATCTTCTTATATCATTAGCCAGAAAATCTGACCTGCCATAGTTTTCAAAACAGCATAATTTCACTCTTCTCAATGATTAATCTGTTGTATTACACAACCTTTGAGTATTTAGCTTTATCAATGACATGTACTTTACAAATGTTTTAGAGATCCTACCAGTCTTTGAAAACATCCTTGTTCCTTGTTTCAGTTCCAGTTTTATGTATATATTCTGCCTTGCACCTGATTATTCCAACATCTGATGGGTGGCCTTGGGAAACTAATTCTCATATTGATTGTTTTTGCTGATTGTCTCCCCTTGTAGCTGATTTCTTCATTATTGTGTAAATTTAGATCATGAGCTCATGTTTAGCTAAACAGCTGACATTGTAAAAGGCTTAAGTGTGAACGCTCGTAAGCTTCAGGAGAAAGTCGGCAAAGATTTTTTTGTGTCCCTCCGATGAGTTGCCCGCAAGGACCGCATTTTTTAGAAGTGTTGGTCCAATACTCCCTCTAGAGGCAGGGGATTCAGACAGGGCTGCTTTGCAACCCCCGATCTGGGGCAGCGGCTGTGGTCGACCTGTGGTCAGGGCAGGAGCCTCTCCGCATTGGACCCAGTGACCCATCTGCCTGCGAACTTCGGTCACCTGGCAGGAAGGTACGATGCCCAGTCCTATGGTTAGCTGTGCAGCGAGGTGTACTGCGAGGACACGTTCCACACACACTTCAACAAAGAGGGCGGCCTGAGTGGAAATGTGAGTGTTTGGGAAGCTGTGCAGACAAAGAAGGCGCCCTTTGGCCTGGGCCAAATGCTTGTGACACTCCCCTGGTCCTGCCGGGCTCTGAGGGCCCTGCCCTGGGACCCCTGCTCCCCTGCCCTTTGTTCAGTCACAGCAGAGATGGCCACACCCACTCCCTCAGTGAGGGCAGTGTTCCAACCTCCTTCAGCCCCACCCCCTCTCCGCAGGTTACCATGGACTACCGATGCTGCATTCTGAGGCCAGGGCGTTCCAAGAATGCCAAGGGCAGACATGATGACCTTCAATGATTTCCTCTTGTGTCAGTTTTGGTCAACTTTAGGAGCTAGGAAATGGTCCCCTTTTTCAGAAATGTTCAAATTTACTGGCATTTCATATATTCTCTGCTATAACATTGTCCTGATTCTTTCTGTATATTCTTTACATATGTTTATGTTTTCCTTAATCAAAGTGTGTCTTTTAAATCTTTTCAAAGAATATTCTTTGGACTTACTAAATCACCTCAATTTTATACGTTTTCTGTTGTATTAAGTTCTGCTCATATCTTTATTTATATTTTTTCTATGTTCTCAGGGTTTGTTGTTTGGATCATCTGATGTCAATTAAAACACTTGGTTATTCATTTTAATAAATCTTTTTACTTATAAAGATTTGAACTTTTGAAGATTCCAGCTTACTTGTAAGTTTCTAAGGGTCAGGTCCTCTCCATTGTTGCTGGCCTAAGGCTTAGTTCACCATATAGCAATGTATATATTGACATATTTTCCCCTCGACTTTCTGTGATTCCCTACATCTCACCTTTCTTTGCAGACAAGCCATTTGAAATACCCTTCACTTATTTCACAGCCAATAAGTCTTTGAAATAATGTGTATTTTTGAGAGAAATCTTCTTATATCATTAGCCAGAAAATCTGACCTGCCATAGTTTTCAAAACAGCATAATTTCACTCTTCTCAATGATTAATCTGTTGTATTACACAACCTTTGAGTATTTAGCTTTATCAATGACATGTACTTTACAAATGTTTTAGAGATCCTACCAGTCTTTGAAAACATCCTTGTTCCTTGTTCCAGTTCCAGTTTTATGTATATATTCTGCCTTGCACCTGATTATTCCAACATCTGATGGGTGGCCTTGGGAAACTAATTCTCATATTGATTGTTTTTGCTGATTGTCTCCCCTTGTAGCTGATTTCTTCATTATTGTGTAAATTTAGATCATGAGCTCATGTTTAGCTAAACAGCTGACATTGTAAAAGGCTTAAGTGTGAACGCTCGTAAGCTTCAGGAGAAAGTCGGCAAAGATTTTTTTGTGTCCCTCCGATGAGTTGCCCGCAAGGACCCCATTTTTTAGAAGTGTTGGTCCAATACTCCCTCTAGAGGCAGGGGATTCAGACAGGGCTGCTTTGCAACCCCCGATCTGGGGCAGCGGCTGTGGTCGACCTGTGGTCAGGGCAGGAGCCTCTCCGCGTTGGTCCCAGTGACCCATCTGCCTGCGAACTTCGGTCACCTGGCAGGAAGGTACGATGCCCAGTCCTATGGTTAGCTGTGCAGCGAGGTGTACTGCGAGGACACGTTCCACACACACTTCAACAAAGAGGGCGGCCTGAGTGGAAATGTGAGTGTTTGGGAAGCTGTGCAGACAAAGAAGGCGCCCTTTGGCCTGGGCCAAATGCTTGTGACACTCCCCTGGTCCTGCCGGGCTCTGAGGGCCCTGCTCTGGGCCCCCTGCTCCCCTGCCCTTTGTTCAGTCACAGCAGAGATGGCCACACCCACTCCCTCAGTGAGGGCAGTGTTCCAACCTGCTTCAGCCCCGCCCCCTCTTCGCAGGTTACCATGGACTACCGATGCTGCATTCTGAGGCCAGGGCGTTCCAAGTATGCCAAGGGCAGACATGATGACCTTCAATGATTTCCTCTTGTGTCAGTTTTGGTCAACTTTAGGAGCTAAGAAATGGTCCCCTTTACAGAAATGTTCAAATTTACTGGCATTTCATATATTCTCTGCTATAACATTGTCCTGATTCTTTCTGTATATTCTTTACATATGTTTATGTTTTCCTTAATCAAAGTGTGTCTTTTAAATCTTTTCAAAGAATATTCTTTGGACTTACTAAATCACCTCAATTTTATACGTTTTCTGTTGTATTAAGTTCTGCTCATATCTTTATTTATATTTTTTCTATGTTCTCAGGGTTTGTTGTTTTGATCATCTGATGTCAATTAAAACACTTGGTTATTCATTTTAATAAATCTTTTTACTTATAAAGATTTGAACTTTTGAAGATTCCAGCTTACTTGTAAGTTTCTAAGGGTCAGGTCCTCTCCATTGTTGCTGGCCTAAGGCTTAGTTCACCATATAGCAATGTATATATTGACATATTTTCCCCTCGACTTTCTGTGATTCCCTACATCTCACCTTTCTTTGCAGACAAGCCATTTGAAATACCCTTCACTTATTTCACAGCCAATAAGTCTTTGAAATAATGTGTATTTTTGAGAGAAATCTTCTTATATCATTAGGCAGAAAATCTGACCTGCCATAGTTTTCAAAACAGCATAATTTCACTCTTCTCAATGATTAATCTGTTGTATTACACAACCTTTGAGTATTTAGCTTTATCAATGACATGTACTTTACAAATGTTTTAGAGATCCTACCAGTCTTTGAAAACATCCTTGTTCCTTGTTCCAGTTCCAGTTTTATGTATATATTCTGCCTTGCACCTGATTATTCCAACATCTGATGGGTGGCCTTGGGAAACTAATTCTCATATTGATTGTTTTTGCTGATTGTCTCCCCTTGTAGCTGATTTCTTCATTATTGTGTAAATTTAGATCATGAGCTCATGTTTAGCTAAACAGCTGACATTGTAAAAGGCTTAAGTGTGAACGCTCGTAAGCTTCAGGAGAAAGTCGGCAAAGATTTATTTGTGTCCCTCCGATGAGTTGCCCGCAAGGACCCCATTTTTTAGAAGTGTTGGTCCAATACTCCCTCTAGAGGCAGGGGATTCAGACAGGGCTGCTTTGCAACCCCCGATCTGGGGCAGCGGCTGTGGTCGACCTGTGGTCAGGGCAGGAGCCTCTCCGCGTTGGTCCCAGTGACCCATCTGCCTGCGAACTTCGGTCACCTGGCAGGAAGGTACGATGCCCAGTCCTATGGTTAGCTGTGCAGCGAGGTGTACTGCGAGGACACGTTCCACACACACTTCAACAAAGAGGGCGGCCTGAGTGGAAATGTGAGTGTTTGGGAAGCTGTGCAGACAAAGAAGGCGCCCTTTGGCCTGGGCCAAATGCTTGTGACACTCCCCTGGTCCTGCCGGGCTCTGAGGGCCCTGCCCTGGGCCCCCTGCTCCCCTGCCCTTTGTTCAGTCACAGCAGAGATGGCCACACCCACTCCCTCAGTGAGGGCAGTGTTCCAACCTCCTTCAGCCCCGCCCCCTCTCCGCAGGTTACCATGGACTACCGATGCTGCATTCTGAGGCCAGGGCGTTCCAAGAATGCCAAGGGCAGACATGATGACCTTCAATGATTTGCTCTTGTGTCAGTTTTGGTCAACTTTAGGAGCTAGGAAATGGTCCCCTTTTTCAGAAATGTTCAAATTTACTGGCATTTCATATATTCTCTGCTATAACATTGTCCTGATTCTTTCTGTATATTCTTTACATATGTTTATGTTTTCCTTAATCAAAGTGTGTCTTTTAAATCTTTTCAAAGAATATTCTTTGGACTTACTAAATCACCTCAATTTTATACGTTTTCTGTTGTATTAAGTTCTGCTCATATCTTTATTTATATTTTTTCTATGTTCTCAGGGTTTGTTGTTTGGATCATCTGATGTCAATTAAAACACTTGGTTATTCATTTTAATAAATCTTTTTACTTAGAAAGATTTGAACTTTTGAAGATTCCAGCTTACTTGTAAGTTTCTAAGGGTCAGGTCCTCTCCATTGTTGCTGGCCTAAGGCTTAGTTCACCATATAGCAATGTATATATTGACATATTTTCCCCTCGACTTTCTGTGATTCCCTACATCTCACCTTTCTTTGCAGACAAGCCATTTGAAATACCCTTCACTTATTTCACAGCCAATAAGTCTTTGAAATAATGTGTATTTTTGAGAGAAATCTTCTTATATCATTAGCCAGAAAATCTGACCTGCCATAGTTTTCAAAACAGCATAATTTCACTCTTCTCAATGATTAATCTGTTGTATTACACAACCTTTGAGTATTTAGCTTTATCAATGACATGTACTTTACAAATGTTTTAGAGATACTACCAGTCTTTGAAAACATCCTTGTTCCTTGTTCCAGTTCCAGTTTTATGTATATATTCTGCCTTGCACCTGATTATTCCAACATCTGATGGGTGGCCTTGGGAAACTAATTCTCATATTGATTGTTTTTGCTGATTGTCTCCCCTTGTAGCTGATTTCTTCATTATTGTGTAAATTTAGATCATGAGCTCATGTTTAGCTAAACAGCTGACATTGTAAAAGGCTTAAGTGTGAACGCTCGTAAGCTTCAGGAGAAAGTCGGCAAAGATTTTTTTGTGTCCCTCCGATGAGTTGCCCGCAAGGCCCCCATTTTTTAGAAGTGTTGGTCCAATACTCCCTCTAGAGGCAGGGGATTCAGACAGGGCTGCTTTGCAACCCCCGATCTGGGGCAGCGGCTGTGGTCGACCTGTGGTCAGGGCAGGAGCCTCTCCGCGTTGGTCCCAGTGACCCATCTGCCTGCGAACTTCGGTCACCTGGCAGGAAGGTACGATGCCCAGTCCTATGGTTAGCTGTGCAGCGAGGTGTACTGCGAGGACACGTTCCACACACACTTCAACAAAGAGGGCGGCCTGAGTGGAAATGTGAGTGTTTGGGAAGCTGTGCAGACAAAGAAGGCGCCCTTTGGCCTGGGCCAAATGCTTGTGACACTCCCCTGGTCCTGCCGGGCTCTGAGGGCCCTGCCCTGGGCCCCCTGCTCCCCTGCCCTTTGTTCAGTCACAGCAGAGATGGCCACACCCACTCCCTCAGTGAGGGCAGTGTTCCAACCTCCTTCAGCCCCGCCCCCTCTCCGCAGGTTACCATGGACTACCGATGCTGCATTCTGAGGCCAGGGCGTTCCAAGAATGCCAAGGGCAGACATGATGACCTTCAATGATTTCCTCTTGTGTCAGTTTTGGTCAACTTTAGGAGCTAGGAAATGGTCCCCTTTACAGAAATGTTCAAATTTACTGGCATTTCATATATTCTCTGCTATAACATTGTCCTGATTCTTTCTGTATATTCTTTACTTTTGTTTTTGTTTTCCTTAATCAAAGTGTGTCTTTTAAATCTTTTCAAAGAATATTCTTTGGACTTACTAAATCACCTCAATTTTATACGTTTTCTGTTGTATTAAGTTCTGCTCATATCTTTATTTATATTTTTTCTATGTTCTCAGGGTTTGTTGTTTTGATCATCTGATGTCAATTAAAACACTTGGTTATTCATTTTAATAAATCTTTTTACTTATAAAGATTTGAACTTTTGAAGATTCCAGCTTACTTGTAAGTTTCTAAGGGTCAGGTCCTCTCCATTGTTGCTGGCCTAAGGCTTAGTTCACCATATAGCAATGTATATATTGACATATTTTCCCCTCGACTTTCTGTGATTCCCTACATCTCACCTTTCTTTGCAGACAAGCCATTTGAAATACCCTTCACTTATTTCACAGCCAATAAGTCTTTGAAATAATGTGTATTTTTGAGAGAAATCTTCTTATATCATTAGGCAGAAAATCTGACCTGCCATAGTTTTCAAAACAGCATAATTTCACTCTTCTCAATGATTAATCTGTTGTATTACACAACCTTTGAGTATTTAGCTTTATCAATGACATGTACTTTACAAATGTTTTAGAGATCCTACCAGTCTTTGAAAACATCCTTGTTCCTTGTTCCAGTTCCAGTTTTATGTATATATTCTGCCTTGCACCTGATTATTCCAACATCTGATGGGTGGCCTTGGGAAACTAATTCTCATATTGATTGTTTTTACTGATTGTCTCCCCTTGTAGCTGATTTCTTCATTATTGTGTAAATTTAGATCATGAGCTCATGTTTAGCTAAACAGCTGACATTGTAAAAGGCTTAAGTGTGAACGCTCGTAAGCTTCAGGAGAAAGTCGGCAAAGATTTTTTTGTGTCCCTCCGATGAGTTGCCCGCAAGGACCCCATTTTTTAGAAGTGTTGGTCCAATACTCCCTCTAGAGGCAGGGGATTCAGACAGGGCTGCTTTGCAACCCCCGATCTGGGGCAGCGGCTGTGGTCGACCTGTGGTCAGGGCAGGAGCCTCTCCGCGTTGGTCCCAGTGACCCATCTGCCTGCGAACTTCGGTCACCTGGCAGGAAGGTACGATGCCCAGTCCTATGGTTAGCTGTGCAGCGAGGTGTACTGCGAGGACACGTTCCACACACACTTCAACAAAGAGGGCGGCCTGAGTGGAAATGTGAGTGTTTGGGAAGCTGTGCAGACAAAGAAGGCGCCCTTTGGCCTGGGCCAAATGCTTGTGACACTCCCCTGGTCCTGCCGGGCTCTGAGGGCCCTGCCCTGGGCCCCCTGCTCCCCTGCCCTTTGTTCAGTCACAGCAGAGATGGCCACACCCACTCCCTCAGTGAGGGCAGTGTTCCAACCTCCTTCAGCCCCACCCCCTCTCCGCAGGTTACCATGGACTACCGATGCTGCATTCTGAGGCCAGGGCGTTCCGAGAATGCCAAGGGCAGACATGATGACCTTCAATGATTTCCTCTTGTGTCAGTTTTGGTCAACTTTAGGAGCTAGGAAATGGTCCCCTTTACAGAAATGTTCAAATTTACTGGCATTTCATATATTCTCTGCTATAACATTGTCCTGATTCTTTCTGTATATTCTTTACATATGTTTATGTTTTCCTTAATCAAAGTGTGTCTTTTAAATCTTTTCAAAGAATATTCTTTGGACTTACTAAATCACCTCAATTTTATACGTTTTCTGTTGTATTAAGTTCTGCTCATATCTTTATTTATATTTTTTCTATGTTCTCAGGGTTTGTTGTTTGGATCATCTGATGTCAATTAAAACACTTGGTTATTCATTTTAATAAATCTTTTTACTTATAAAGATTTGAACTTTTGAAGATTCCAGCTTACTTGTAAGTTTCTAAGGGTCAGGTCCTCTCCATTGTTGCTGGCCTAAGGCTTAGTTCACCATATAGCAATGTATATATTGACATATTTTCCCCTCGACTTTCTGTGATTCCCTACATCTCACCTTTCTTTGCAGACAAGCCATTTGAAATACCCTTCACTTATTTCACAGCCAATAAGTCTTTGAAATAATGTGTATTTTTGAGAGAAATCTTCTTATATCATTAGGCAGAAAATCTGACCTGCCATAGTTTTCAAAACAGCATAATTTCACTCTTCTCAATGATTAATCTGTTGTATTACACAACCTTTGAGTATTTAGCTTTCTCAATGACATGTACTTTACAAATGTTTTAGAGATCCTACCAGTCTTTGAAAACATCCTTGTTCCTTGTTCC
>NW_027640910.1:0-77290 GCF_949752795.1 Hyperoodon ampullatus | reverse complement strand
GATGTGGGAGGTGGGGCAGCCCTCCTGTAACCACAAGACAGCACAGTGGTGCCCAAACCACACACCACGGCAGGTCCTCAGGGCATGGAGAACTGTCACACCAGCCCTGAACCGCCTTCCTCGGATGTCTGACGAGGAGGAAAGTAAATCCCCGTCGGGTCAGGCTCTCGGTTGTCTCTTCCGTTTCTTGCAGCTGAGCACGATCCTTAACAAGAAGAGAAAACACCTACTTTTCACCCTCCTAATGATTACCAGGGATCATTAAAAGGGAAAGAGAATCAGAGTGAAATGTCGGGCCCTGCCAGAACTTAAAGCTGTGTATTAGGTCATTTCCTAATCAGTATGCTAACAAGGTGCCTTCTCCAGAGACCTGCACCCAGGGAAGGAACGCTTGTGGAGAGCACCGTGGGCTGGCAGAACCCGCAAGGGCGGTTCTGAACATGGCACACACCTGACTCACCACCGCCCTGGCCTGGCAGGGAGGGGGCCCCATCACCCTGCTCATGGAGGACACTGGCCGGAAGCTGAGCGCGTGCCCTGGGTGCCCAGAAGGGTCTGGCAGAGTTTCCCTCCAAGGGGCGTTCTCCCAGGAGCCATGTTGGAGCTCCTGGCTGCGAGAAGCCCCTGTGTCCCAGGAGATGCCTGTGCACCTGAGCAGAGGCGGGAGGGGGAGTTGGAAAGGGAGAGTACTACTGGATTCAGAGGTCAAATCACTGCCCCAAACTGCACCACAGTCTTTACTTGGGTGCCCAGAGCGGAAGGGCCCAGCAGGCTGGAGCTGAGGCCCAGACGAGCCCTACCCCCTCCACCAAGCGTCTCTTTGTGCCTTCGGGAGGTGATTAGGTCTTGAGGTGGAGCCCTCATGAGTGGGGTTAGTGCCCTCATTAAAGAGGCCCCAGAGAGCTCCCTCACCCCTTCCGCTATGTGAGGGCCCAGCCAGAAGTCAGCAGCCTGCAGCCCAGTAGACAGTCTTCCCTGGAACCTGGCCAGGCTTCAGCCTCCGGGACCCTGAGAAATAAACGTCTGCTGGTTGTAGACAACCAGGCTGTGGGACTTTGTTACAGTGGCCCAGGGGACTAAGACACCGCCCATGATTCCTCTGATCCATGAGGCAGCTCCGATGCATCCAGTCCATTCCCAGGGCCGAGAGAGAACCTCCCTGCACACACTGCAGCCAGTGAGGGGCGGACTCACCAGGGGAGAGCAGGGCCAGCTCAGGGCAGTTTCCTCGACTTCAGAACCACTCACGTTCGGGTGTCACGGGTTGGCCTCTCCAGGTTTTATCCAGCTCCCCTGACAGCTGGGGTGACCCAGTCTCACTCGGGCACTCTCCCTCCTGCGTTCACGTCCAGTCACACTGGCTCACACCCGGACTCGCAGGGACACCCCTCAAACCTCAGGTCCAGCCTTCTGTCCCCCAGGCGTCCTCTCCTTGAGCTCTGGCAGCAGCATCGCCTCCCCTGTTGGCTTCCGAGGTGCGTGCTCTGGTTTTACTGTGGAACAGACACCAGGCTGTGGTCTGGGCGGGGACCCAGGACACAGTCATTTCACCTAGGGCCCTTCCAGGGCCTCCGAGGTCCAGGGGTAGATTCCACTCTCCACCCACGTCAAAAGGGTCCCAGAACTGTTGACTCTGGGCCTCCTTCTGGATCGTTCCTCCAGGTGCCTCCTGCCCATGGAATAACTCACTCATCCCAGACACCGTGGGTTGAATTTCTCCAAGGCCTTCTGCAGACTGCATGTCAACATGGTATTCATTCTTCACATGAGAAGAAAGGAGCTGAGCTTCTAAAACGATCCTCTTGACCTTTTCACACCTCCACCTCGATCTCTTACTCCTGAATTGTTGGAGAAACGCCAGGACTCCAGGGAGGCTGGCTCTGAGCAGCTGGCTTTAGGATGATGCCTTTATGACAGTGAAGGGTGAGCCATGCCCCTGGCCCTGGCAGTTCTCATTGGGTCTTGTGTCCAGTGGTCCTTCTCAGGAGACACAGATTTTCCATAATTAGAAAAAACCTCCTTTCTCATTGACTTAAGTGCTTTATAGCCTATGTCCAACCAAAGGAGTTTATAATCAATACAGGTAATCTCTCCCTGTCTCTCTCTCAAATGGTCTTCAACTGGGAGAAATATTGTTTTTAATAACACACACTACAATGCAGACCTCCGAAACACCTCCTTGGATGGAGGATTTGCAGACGATGACGCTCAGCTGGAGGTGTGGCCCCCAAGGGGATCCCATCGCAGCCCCCAGGGAGATGAGGCTGTTATTTCTGTAGCGGTTTTGTTCCTGTCGGGAGGCAGTGGAGTTACGCTGATTTGCCTCACACCTGGCCCGAGGGCTGAGAACGACAACAAGCATGCTTGTGCCCTACCACTTCTCACGTTTTCCTCAAAGATGATGAGTTCCACTCAGAGTGGAAAAAGGGGCGTTAGGGGCCCACCCTCTGTATCCCAGGCTGCCTGGGAAGGCCGTGACGCCTGAACCGCTGTGACCCTCACCAGCACGTACCAGCTCACATTTCTGTCCTCTCCCTTGTTCCACGTGGTCCCCTGCGAGCCACTCTATTGGAGAAGCTCACAAGTAAAATACCTGAGCCCACCTCCCTGGCCTTGGTCGCAGGAAAATCTCATGGCTGCTTAGCACCCACTGACCTGCTTCCTGGTTCACTGGGCCCTGATTTTCCTGGAGAGGCACCGCCCCATCATGTGGGTCTCAGCCAACCATGCATCTGGCTCCTGCCGCGGTGACGGCCAGGTCAGCAGTGACGCCATCAGGGCAGATAAGTGGCGGTGAGACCTGGGAAGGCTGGGACAGGCCCTGTGTCACCTGCTTGGTGTGAAGGAGGTAGGCCTTGGCCTGGTGACTGCTGGAGGCCACGCTGTCTGAGCGCAGAGTCAGCGCGGCGACACAGAGCTGAGCGGAGATTCTGACTGCGGCATGTCAGCCTTGATCCAACCTGCCCCTAGCAGGTCACAGGGGCCTGTGCATTCCTCTGTGGATATTGCAGGTTGGGTCAGGTTTGCTTCAAAAAGTCCTTATGGACGCAGATGAAAGAGAAGGGGAGGGGAGACCCCAGCTCCCTCAGCCGTACGCTTAGGAAGGGAGTGTGTCACCGCTGGGATCTTCAAAGTCATCACCCCCAGGAAAGCCCTGGAAGCTCCTGTGGCTCCTCGACGGCCATGAATAGGGGCGGTCACTCCGCCCGCAGGGAGAGCAGTGCTCCTGCCCCAACGAAAGGTGCGCCGAGTCCAGGCGCAGACGAGACGGCTCAGAGATGTGAGTGAGGGGTGACCACGGCCGTCGGTGGAGTGGCTGGAGGCCGGGCAGGAGCCCCCAGGATGGCTCAGGACCCCAGCCCGGTGGGGGCTGAACTCTGTGCAGAGTCTCAGGCCCTCCTGTGGCCGCAGCCCCAGCCCGTCCTCCTCCAGCCCGAGCCAGCGGCTGTGCCATGAGGGCCTGTCGTGAAGACACTGCCTCCGTGGAGAGGGCGGGGCAGGGTTCCCAGGCTGCTGGGCCCTTTGAATCCATCGGCAAGGGCGTGGTGACTTGTCCACACATGTTTCAACAGGTGGAATAAAAATCATGGAAGAAAGGAGTCAAACCACCAACTGATGGAGTTAACGAGACCCCCAGTTGTGAGAATGCACCCACAGCTCTGAGAACCTGATGTAGGTGAGACGGGCACAAGCCCAGGTCACACTCCACACTGGCTTCCGTGTTTTTAAAGCACAGGTATTAAAAAAAACAATCAGACAAATAAGGAGGCGGTGGGTACACTTTAATGATACAATTTAATCTGTGGGGGATGTGATCTGGTGACTCTCCATGCGATAATCCTGCCTTTCACAATTATAATTAACTGTGAGAATAAAAAGCTTGTCTACATTATAATTACTGCTTCATGAAATTTATGTATACTTGTAACAACTAAATGGTTGTCTCGAAAAATAAATATCTTTTTCCATGTTTTATTGTGAATTGCAGCCGTCCCTCAGTATCCACAGGGATTGGTTCCAGGACCCCCCAAGGACACCAAAATCCACAGGTGCTCAGGTCCTTTATAGACAGTGGCGTAGCATTTGCATATAAACTATGCCCCTCCTACCATGCTTTAAATCATCTCCAGATCACTCATAAAACCTAAAATGAGGTACAAGCTGTGTAAACCGTTGTGGATACATTTTAAATGCTATGTAAATAGTTGCCTTGCAGCAAATTCAGGTTTTGCCTTTTGGAACTTTCTGGAATTTTTTCCCCAATATTTTTGATCTGAGGTCGGTTGAATCCATGGATGCAGAACTCACAGATATGGAGGGCCACCTACATGTTAATCTTGTTATACACATTTTTCTTAATAGACAATAATAGGCAATTCAAGTGACTGACTTTCGCAGTAGATTTATCCTCAAATCTCTTAAAACAGTAGCTGAACCAGGCTGTCTGATGGATGGACGTCTGTGTTCATTAAATAACCAGCTCAACAGCACACTGCAGTTCCTGCCTGGGGCGTGAACACAAATACGCGGACAGATGCAGATGAAGTCTGGCCTCTCCCTCAGAGTAGACACAGAGCAGCGCCCTGGGCTCTGGCGTCTCAGGCCGGGATTCAGGTCCTGCAGCCACCGCAGCTGCAGTGTGTCAGCAGCCTTTTCTAACCTTTGTTCTCCATTTACAAAGGACTGTTATTTGTAGTTCATTTTATTCTGTAGATATTTGTTGAGTTCCTATTGTATGCCGTGTGCTGCGCATTCCATGATGAACCAAAAACATGAGCTGACAGTCTAGCAGAAAAGGGCAACAGGAGCTGAGTGACCACAGGAGGCGTGCAAGTGCCAGCAAGGAATGGGAGACAGCACAGTGATGCCACCTGGTCCAAGAGGGCCACCCCTTGGGAATGACAACAGAGCTGAGGCACAGGGTGGCCAGCAGTGACCAGAAAGGGAGGAGAGGGCTTTAGGCTGGGTGAACAGCGTGTGCAAAGGCCCAGCGGCTGAGGCAGAGACAGAAGAGGAGAGTGGTACAGGAGGAGGCAGAGGGGACAGTGCCGGGCTCTGGGCCAGGGGGGCGGGTCTGACTTCACCCCGCGTGTGACAGGAGCTGGGGAGGACCCACAGCAGGGGAGGCAGACGACCAGACTTGTTTCTTCAAAAAAGCACGCGATCTGCCACAGGGAGTGCAGAGGGCAGGAGTCCAGCTAGGAGGCTGCGCGGGCACCAGGCAAGAAATGACACTGGGTGCACTTGGGGGCGGAGGCCGTGGAGACGAGGAAACTGGGTGGATTTCAGGGAATTTTGGACATGAAATCAACAGTTAGCAGTGAGTTGGATGCGAGGAGAGTAAGGGAAAGGGAATACAAGGAATGGGTTCTCTTGATTCGTCCAGGTCAATGGATTGTGGTTCAGTTTAGCAAAGTGGAAACGCTGAGCGAGGTCTCAAGTGAGGGACCGAGATTACTTTGGCGACGCTGCACTGCCCACGAGACATCCAGATGCAGACATCAAGGAAACAACTGGACCCATGAATCTAGAGCTAAGAGGCAGGAATATTCTAGAGACGTAACATTGGGATCCATCAACGTACAGGCAGTTTCGAAGGCCTGGGGAATGAAAAGGTTATAACTACAGAAAGAAACACAGTGAGGAGAGAAGAGACCCAGGAGGCACCTCGGCGGAACATTTAACTTGCAGTGCGGAGGCTGAGCCTGAAAAGGAGGCTGAGAAGGAAGGGCCAGTACGGCGGGAGCAAAGCGGGGAGCAGCGCGCTGTGACGGGTAAAGGGCGCGGAAGGCGAGACGGGCGGACAGTGAGCCCCCCAACCCCGCCCTGTCCTCCGCCTGCCTCTGTCTGTGGAGGAACTTCAGCCAGAGAATAAGTTTAATCAGAGAAGGGAGAAAATGCAGAAGCAAAGGAAAACAGTCAACCAACACCAAGTATTAATAGTGCGGCCATTAAACAAAGTCAAGGCCCTTTAGTTCCTCCTCAAGGGCTACAGATCATATTCTGAGCCACTGCAGGCGGCTCTTGTCAGGGAAATGGAAGATGGTGGCTCAAAAAATCTATTACCTGTTTTTCAAGGAAAGCCGAGAAGCCTGCTTTTTTCACTGACTTTCAACAGAAAAGCACATCTGCAGCGGGGCCCCATCGTGTAGCACCTGCCACGGGGCCTGTGGTACCCAGGAGGGGTGGGACCCCGCTCCCGTGTGAGCCGAGTGACGCAGAGCCCTCCCCGTCCCTCCAGATGCTCACGTCCCACACTGGCACGTGCTTCTCCTAAGCACACCAAATGCTGCGTCTCTGAATCATTAAGGACACTTATTAAATGTTAAATGTCTTGACAAATCAAGAAGCCTCATTAACAGTGAGTAGACTCTTCACCCACATGCACTAGCAGGTCCTGAAGAGTTTCGCCAACCCCGTGGTGCTTCTGCCTCTGGACCGTGGGGAACCTGCCCCAACTCATGCTTCCCGTCAGAATGCATCATCCTCCAGACACAGGAAATGTGTCCTCATGACACTAAGGCCCCCCCTGAAATCCTGGAGGGCAAAATCACTGTGAATCACCGATGAACCAAGCCCTGTCAGGTAAGTGCTTTGGGAGCAGATCTCTCCCGCGAGGGCACAATGCCAATCACGGCGTTTCAAATCCCTGCAGGACATGTCACGGTCTCTCCGTGGACCCCACCTCATGTGTTTTTCCAAAGATGGTGACGAAACAGCCCAGAAGGAACACGCCTGAATCAGTGAATACGCTCCACTCCTCTTAAGCAAATTCAAATGGATTTTGATTTGCAAACTTGGGCATGCTGATGGACGCTTAGTTGGATGGTCTGAAATGAGGAGAGATGAAGAAAAGACCTGCCTTTATCTTCTCTGTCTGATGAAACTGCAAGTTTGCATCTCACGCCTGGTGGAAAGACCAGACTCGTGGCTAATTATCCAAATGTAACGTGCCAGTGTTGGGTGCCTAGCCCCTTGCATCAATGTGCTACTGAGGCTGGTGGGTTGGAGTACATTTCTGAAGCTGATGTCTGGAACCTCCTGCTTTAATGAGGAAAGAGAGAAGAAATTTTCTGCTGTTAAAAAAGGTCTCTTCTCCGCTGAGCCCTGAGCTCTGGGTTGCTGGTGCGTCTCTCACTTTTTCCGCTTCACCTCTAGGTCTCCCAGGGGAGACGGGGGAGGCCACCTTACCTGACGTCTCACTCTGTTAACCCCTTATGTGAACCTGTGGAAGCTTTGCAACGGACAAATGAAGGCAGCTGAGGCTCTCTGTGGTGCCTGCAAACAAAGGGTGCTGATGGTCCTCGTGGCCACAATGATGGCAGATATAAAACAATCACGATTTTTGTGAGGACATTACTCACTAAATGGGGTAGGAGAAAACTTTTTATTGATAAAAAGTGAGTGGACGGGCTTCCCTGGTGGCGCAGTGGTTGAGAATCTGCCTGCCAATGCAGGGGACACGGGTTCGAGCCCTGGTCTGGGAAGATCCCACATGCTGCGGAGCAACTGGGCCCGTGAGCCACAATTACTGAGCCTGCGCATCCGGAGCCTGTGCTCCGCAACAAGAGAGGCCGCGATAGTGAGAGGCCCGCGCAGCGCGATGGAGAGTGGCCCCCGCTTGCCGCAACTAGAGAAAGCCCTCGCACAGAAACGAAGACCCAACACAGCCATAAGTAAATAAATAAATAAATTTAAGTCATATGGGCTTCTAAGAAGACCTCTGCTTAAAAAAAAAAAAAAAGAAGTGAGTGGATGGTTCACATCCACATTAGCAGTAACTTGCGTGTTTTCATCCATTGAAAAAGAAATTCAATGTAGAAAAAAAGTAAAGTTAAGATGCATCAGGGCAAACTTAATGGTGTGTTCTAAGCTCTCAAGTGTGTTTCTCTCAGGCAGAAGGCATTCCTTCACTTGCCACTGGCTGTTACACAAGACCACTGAGAATTGGCCAATTTATCCCCAAATCACATCTCCCTCCCCCTAAAACGCATTATTTCTATTCATAGAAACATTCCTAGTTGCTATAGCACTGTGTGAAATCTTCAATTTGGCCTCAGATGCCTTTTACCCGTTAATACCCTGAGATCAACCCTCACTGCCACTGGAGGAGCTTTTCTGCTACAGATCAGGAAAAGGAAGGGCCTCTTGGGGGAGCAGGATGCCAAGTCAGGCCACCACACTACTGAAGACTCTTTTCATGAGTGTGTGGACAAACAACTGTCCTAAATGCTAAACCAAATCAAAGAAGAGCACCTCACCTGTTTGTGCCTGAGACGGATGATGTGAAGATAAGCCCCTAACACTCCCTGGGAGAGCCAGTGGTATGATTCCTCCAGGGAAATATGGTAACTGGTTGCAGGCCTCACGGAGTCTTTGACATTCACTGTTCAGCAATCCCTGGAAATAAAAAGGACATTATTACAAAATGGCAAAGGAAGGCATTCAGCTAGAAGATGGGTTTGAAATTTAATATTAAATTTCAAATTATTGACACAGTGATGTTTTTTGGAAGAATTTTTCACTTCTGTTACTGAACACTGCTCTATTTAAGACTTTATTCTGCCACCTATAGGGACAACCAAGAGAGCTGCAGTGCAATCTTGGACCACAAATAACAACCGAGTTGAGGCCCAGGAAGCTGTCAAATAACAAAGAGCCAAAACGACTGGGCACAGACTCTCAGCAATTCCACTCAATCTCTGTGTAACCTTGGGGAGATCATTTACATTGCCTGAACTTTAGTTTCCCTAATTATAAAATGGTGTGATAAGTAGTAGCATGGTGGATGAGAGGAAGAAATAAGTTTTTTTTCCTCTACACATCTTAGCTTCCTTGGCTGGAGCCCTGGACATTAGACTGACTACACAGATTAACAGGAGAAAAACAAACAGAAGTTTATTAACATGTGCATCAGAGGACTCAGCGATGAGTAACACAGAAGAGCCATTTAGTACCTGGGTTTACGTAGCATCTTAACTAAAGGAATGATGAACTTTCGGAGAAGTGACAGGACTTTGAGTTTCTAGGGTGGCAAACTGTGGAAGGCAGGCACGTGGGGGGACTGATGGAAGAGGAAGAATAGTCAGTGAGGTTTTTATTTTTCTTTTGCGGTACATGGGCCTCTCACTGTTGTGGCCTCTCCCGTTGCGGAGCACAGGCTCCGGACGCGCAGGCTCAGCGGCCATGGCTCACGGGCCCAGCCGCTCCGCGGCATTCGGGATCCTCCTGGACCGGGGCACGAACCCATGTCCCCTGCATCGGCAGGCGGACTCTCAACCACTGCGCCACCAGGGAAGCCCAGTCAGTGAGTTTTGTTACGTAGATTCCTCCCGGGGTGTCGCTAGGTGATAAGGGTCTAGGTTTGTCTCTGGTTCTTCCTAGTTAGAAACGGGAGCGGAAGACAACTTTATAAGTGTACGCCCTGCTTCTAGGAAACAGGTGGAGTCCAGAAAGCTTTTTTGGTGTCTGTTTCTTCAAGTCTGCCTTCAGGATAAAAAACAACAAAACAAAAAACACCCCCCACCCCCCCAAAAAACCCCAAATAGAAACAAAACAAAAAACCAACCAAACGAATAAAACCAACCAAACAGAAAAAGACTGCCTTCAGCTCAAAATGATCCTCATGACCAAGTGGCACACTTTGAGGTGGTGTATTTTACTCCACTTCAGTGGACATCTGCTGTTTTGCCTCTCAGCAGCCCTTCATTCTTCTCCTGTAAAAGTCTCCTCAACTTCCCTCCAGGTGACCATCTCCTGCCCCACTGGCAGCCCACGTAATTTGAAGTTGACTCCATCCTGGGCTTAAAGGTAAACCCTATTGGACTTCCCTGGTGGTGCAGCGGATAAGAATCTGCCTGCCAATGCAGGAGACACGGGTTCGAGCCCTGGCCCGGGAAGATCCCACATGCTGCGGAGCGACTGAGCCCGTGAGCCACAACTACTGAGCCCTCGTGCCTAGAGCCTGTGCTCCGCAATGAGAAGCCCGCGCACCGCAATGAAGAGTAGCCCCCACTCGCTGCAACTAGAGAAAGCCCGCGTGCAGCAACGAAGACCCAATGCAGCCAAAAATAATTAATTAATTAATTAATTAAAAAAAAAAAGTAAGCCCTGTTATTCAGGCCTGAATGAATCAGTGCACTGTGTTCCTCAAGGCCATGGTTATTGATCAGGGCTGAGCACACAATCCAGTAAGATCCAAAAAGGTGCAACAGGATGAGGCAGAGAAGATTCAAAGATGCTCACTCCTCTTCACTAGATGTCAGCCCTGAAAGATGAGGTCCTGGGAGTGACTTTCACACATGAGGGGAGAGAGTGACTGAGAAGGGAGCCCACCTTCCGAAGAGAGCTGAGAGATTTTGCCAAGTGACATCAATTGGACACTGGATCAAGCTGCTCCTGAAGCTAGTGTATCCATGGACCGTCCAAAGCACGTGTGCCAGGGAAAAATACACTTTTGATTAAGACACTTTAGGTTGAGTTTTTTGTCATTTATAACCCAAAATACCCTACCTGGCACATAAAGTACTTGTCTCATGGAGGTCTGATGCAGAACTGAGGTGGTATTGACTTGGTATACAGTAGGTGTCCAGTGACTTACTGAATGAGTTAGAACCTTAGACACTGCACCAATGCCCCTGAGATGCAGGATCATTTGCCCCCCAACATGGGTCCCTTACCATCTACTTGCTGCTTCTCTCATCTGGACCCCATGTGCCTCCCAGCTTAGCTCTGCAAAGCAAGAACTGAGGTTTCTGCTCAGTTACAGATGTCGGCAAACTCTGACCCCCCGTTCCCACCTGACATTTAACAAGCCCCTGGGAGCTGAGTGCACCATATTTTCCCTCCTTTGATAACTGGTTTTCCCTAAATAATAATCTCGAACACACTGTCCAGTGACACTGTACTGATGTAGGGCCGGGGGGGCACACACAGCACACTCCCCTGCCCCAAACACTACATGGTTTCCTTACACACCTCCTGGATGATGAGCAGGCCCCCAGGAAGCATGCAGGGACGTCCCACTGCGAGGACAACTGGAGCCTCCTGGGCCACTTGTCATTAGGAGACTCTGGCCAGGACAGGAGTAGAACGCAGGGCCCTGAACAGACAAGCCCCTAATCCAGCCTTAGGAAACCCTGAGAAGGGGGACTGGACGTGGCCAACGCCATTTAATAAGCCCCACAGAAATCCCTTAGCATTAAATTTGACCAATAGGAGCTTTTCCTCAGCTAACTGCCTCCCTCCTCACCTCCCCTCTCCAACCTGCACACACCCACACAGGCTGAGGATGGCCCCCCACCGTCTGGAAAGGGAGCCCAGGAAGGTGCCCTCGGGTTCCCCACCGGCCTTTTCAGTCAAGCCCAGCACCGTGGGATCGTCCTGAGCATCAGCAACAGAAACACTGAAAATCAAACTTGCTTCAGAATCACACCAGCTGGATGCACTGAATGCATGAAAACAAACTATTTAGGGTCTGGGTATTGGTTTGTTTTGCCACTTTACGCTGAAGCGCGCAGAGGAACAGGCAGCATTTTTCGTGCATTTCCTGTGGGCCAGAGCCTGTCCTCACAACGACCAGAGGAGGTGGGCGATGCTATCTCTCATTTCTCAGACTGGGAGGTGGCCACACAGAGGTCACACAGACAAGCCAGAGAGCTGGCCCGCGTCACCCAGGCCAAGGGGCTCCAGGCCGTCTAACATAGACAAGGGGCCACTGAGAGGCTCAGGCCAGGACAAGGTCCCAGCTCCACTCCGACCCTGGGAGCTAAGCATTGAGACGGGACCCTCAGAGGCTGGACGGAGCGGGGAGTCCCTGAGTCACTGCATGGAGGAGCCCCCGCTGACCATATGGGACTCGGCAAGAAGGAGAAGCAAATGTCTATTTGGTATGGCAGTGACGAGGGGGGCCGAGAAACAGATGAATCCCATGCTCCAATGCAGACACGGCGTGGGGAGCACCCGCCTCAGGAACAAGCGCAGAGGGGCCTCAGCGTCCCGCCCACCCCTGGGCTTGGAGACAACACACCCACCCGGCCTCCCACCAAGCCGGCGCTCATCTGGCCTGGGCCCGACTCCTGCTCGCTCTGCCTTGGCCCCAGGTCCTCCCGCAGAAACCCCGGCTCTCCCGCGGGCTCTGTCTCTCCCATTTTTCGATTCCCCGCGGCCCCCCGTCCCCCCGGACCTCAGCATCCCCGGTTCTATCCCCCACGGCTGCACAGCCCACCAGCCTTTGAAAGTCAGAGGAGAGCCAGACGGGCAGGACTCTGGGGCAGGTTTCTCACGGTGGGCTTCAGACCTGCCTGTCCCACTGGACGGGAGCTTCTGGAACATTCTTTCCTCTTAACACACATCCCGGAAGTGCTTCCCATGGGGAGCCTGGAAGTGCTCAGACACTGGTAGCCTTGTTTCCACCCATAGCTCCTTATGATTGGCTGAGCCCTGTGCCACTCCTGCCCCTCTTGACTAGTGATTGGTCTAGAGTGGTCATGTGACCCAGCTCTGCCCAATGAGCTGTGAGGGAATATCTGCAAGGGGAACCATGGGGAAGATTTTGCCTGCTTGGTGAGAGGGAGTCAGCCCCAGCCCTGAATTCCCGTCCTGGCCATTGTCAGTGCAGTCGTCACCGTATTCCCACTGCTGCCATTAGGAAGCAGAGCAGGATGTGGGAAGCCTGACGTCCAGGGTTTGCCTGGGACTGAGGCATTTCCCAGGACCCTGGACTGCCAGTGCTAAAACCAGAATGTTCCAGACAAATTGAAGGAGTTGGCTACAGCATGGCGGCAGAGCCAGACCCAGTGAAGCCTGACTGTTCAGTCTGCCCGGGACTCGGCTGCCCATGGGCTTCTTGTGCTGAGAAGGAAGTAAATGTCCTGTGTTCTAAAGGTGACTTAGGTATATTATCCTGTTACTTGCAGCCAAGGGCATCTGACGGACAGAGACTTGGGTCATCTAATTATCCCCGTGTCACAGATCGGGAAACTGAGGCTGACGGAGGTTGAGTAACTTGCCCAAGGACACAGAGCTTGGGGCCGTGCCCAGGCTTGCCTGATTCCAGAATCACTGGGCTGCCTCCTGCAGCTCAGCACATCCCCTTGTAGCCCTTTTCAGACCCTCTTGAAATCAGTAAGTGGTTCTTAGTCATCCTGGATCCCCAGAACCTAGTTTGTCCTATGAGTGAATGAATGAACTCTGAGAATTCCAACTGGGAAGCATTGTCAAATGAGTAATAATAACTCTTCTTAAGTTATACTGTATAGGTAAATGTTATTAATGTATGAAATTATATGAAGTTCCTAAAATTTTAAATGCCATGGTATGTTGTCAGTCATAATTGCAGTTATTATCTTAAAATGTTCTATATCAGAAATGGCTAAATTTCCTTGACAGTCACATTGTAATCAGGTCTTTAAGCATGCTTTTTGAGTCTTTTGTCATTTAGAGGCAGTCATTGTCTTACTGTCTTATTCTGATGCTTTTACAAAAATACTTGGAGATGACTTGCTTTTATGCTCTGAAGACTCAGTAGCAAAAGACTTCCACTTTGTATGACAGTTATTTCAGAAACAGCTCTCTCATGTAAGGCTACTGAAGAAATAGTATCAATAATAGGGTCTCTTTTCACTATGTATGTCCCACACTCAGTTGAGTCTCTCCTAAGCACTCACCACACTCAGCTGACTAGCTTCTTATGAAGTATTGTTGCTTTCTGCACTGAATACTCCCTTGGTTCCATGTAACAACCCTAACCTTGCAACTTTGCTTCCAGCACTACAGGAAAGAAACAACCACGGCTACATTTTGTTAACAGATTATTTTCTTGCTCCCAGGAATGACTTACAAAAAGCCCCTATTGATAAGGCTGATCGAATTTAATTTACAGGGGGGTCCTGCTTAAAGGATGAACGCGGACATTGTTGAGCTGGATATACAGTAACGCCCACAGTGGACATAACTGAAAACTTTTGTTTATCAGAAACAAAGTCAGCATAACTGGCCAAATTAATTGCCTTAACTCTAGCTTGTCAACTAGCTAAAGGCCAGGGTAACAAATATTTATACTGACAGTCGCTATACTTTTGAAGTGGCTGGCACACAACTTTGGAATGCTATAAAAACAATGATGTTTTTAACCTCCTCAGCACAACTTATAAATTAAAAAAACAAAACAAAACAAAACAGGTTACAAATACACAGCTGCCAAAACAGTTAGCAATTATTAAAACAACAGGATATTCCAGATCTGACACTATGAAAGCTAAAAGAAATCAGCTTGCTGATGCTGCAGACAAATAGGCAGCTTAAAATTTTTATTTATTTATTTATTTTCCCGGTACGCGGACCTCTCACTGTTGTGGCCTCTCCCGTTGCGGAGCACAGGCTCCGGACGCGCAGGCTCAGCGGCCATGGCTCATGGGCCCAGCCGCTCCGCGGCATGTGGGATCCTCCTGGACCGGGGCACGAACCCGCGTCCCCTGCATCGGCAGGTGGACTCTCAACCACTGCGCCACCAGGGAAGCCCCAGGCAGCTTTAAATCTTTGTCCTGTCCAGTCTTGAGACTGTCCACTGCTCCCCATTAACCTTGCTAACCCTATAAAAGATTTCTTTCTACAGGCTCAGGAGACCCCACTAAAAAAGAGAAACAGATACGGCAACAAAAGGGGGAATTTTGATCCAACCACACAAATACGGCTCAGACCTGATGAAACAAAACTTAGAGTGTCTGTTGAAGCCCAATTGCCATTACTCTAGCATGTACATTCTTTAACACACTGGACATCTAAGAAAATGGTTTTATGGGGAAAATAATATTTTGGAAATTTGCACCCATTTTGGTTCGAAGGAAATCTATTACGTTATTGACAGGGTCTTATTGAGACACTTCAAAAAAAAACGGTGACTACTTTTACAGTGAGCTCCCAGGAGATGAAACGGATGATGGATTACAACCTAGAGATCTTGTTTATTGGAAAGGACACAAATAAAAGATTATTTACAAACATGATGGAAAGAAACTTATCAGGTATTACCAACTAATCTATGTACAGCCGAACTGAAAGACATCAATTCAAGGATTCATGTCGCTCATTTTAAAAAGGGTCCTCCCCCTGAATGGACTTTGACCCCTGTTTCTAGCACCCAGCTTCAACTAAGCCAAGCGTCTCCAAGCTGGGAGAAGAAGCTGACAGCAGTAACAGACAGCTGACCCACGAGTCCGTGGTACAGAGTATGTGCTCCCCAGTACATATGAATGTTATAAAACCCTCCGGAATCGAGCAAAGAATCAATGTCACCTTTACCAAGCGTGGAGGGCGAGGTGAATTTGCACCCATGTGATTCAGGCCCTCCCCCGGTGGGTGCCTCTCCGCTCAGAGGTAGCCGGCTCCCTGGGGATCCAACTCAGCTCATTGTGAAAGTTTTTGAGGAACAGAATTCCCAGAGGGAGTCAGAGAAGGAAAGTTCTCCAAATATCTCAGCTGCTTTTAAGGATTCTTGTCATGCTGTTCAAAATGACATTCTGTCTGGGCCAAATAGCTTGCTGTCCTCGAAGAAAAATTAAATTTTAAACATGAACGGTGGAGTTAAGTGATGATGCAGGGTGAGTAATGGAATCCACAAGCAGAGCTCACGTCGCCTTCAGCCCAAACTGCAGAATAATTGCTTCTGTTGGAGCAATGACTTCGATGTCACCATCCGCTCAGCTCCCCCCAGTGCCCCGGAAGGAACTCAGAATCAGCTCTGGGATTGGAATCTTGAGAAACTTTGCTCCCTTCACTTTACGGATCTGTAGTATCGATACAAAGAAGACAACAGATCTGATAGAAGGAGAAATAAGTGCCGTCTTCAGAACTTACTTCGATTTTAAAAACTTGTATTAAGTGTTTAATTGAAGTTCACCCAACACCAAAGTGAGAGAGGGTTTTTTTTCTCTGCGCATCAAAAAAATCCAGAAGTCACAGAAGAAAAAGTTGGTATGGTTGAGTCCCAAGAGCCTTTGTGCTAGAGCCGACTTGAGTTGGGGCTTTGTCCTGGCAGAGCTGGCACTGGCCTTTCACCACCAGGAGGAGGTGAGTCCTCGCAGCCCCAAGGAGCCCACACCGCACAGTGGTCTCTTTGCTTCCACCCCTCCCCCATTTTGTGATTTCCAGAAGAGTGAGACCTCAGGAACAAGAAAGCAAATTTCCAGCACGACTGACGCAAATACAAACCCCCTTGGCTCCAACAACAACTCTCACTTCTCTTTTTCCCTCTCCCACCCCAGTGGGATTGTTGAAGGTTCAGAGGCACAAAACAACAAAATCACCGTAATCTCCAGGGTTGTTTTTTTAATGTTTTCTGTTATTTTCTTAGAGCTTTACATACCTAAGATTTTCCACCTTTTTCCATAAGGATTTTACCCCAGATTTCCAGGCAGAAGCATGTGAAGTGGTAGGTCTTTTCTGCTGGAAGTGACACTGTCAGAAATACTATCAAGTTCCCTTCCCTCTGGGTCAAGGTCTGACTCAGAAGGACATCTGTGTGTCTGATGACAGTGCCCAGGTGGACACTGACACTGGTGTGGGACCCAAGAACGCGGCCCTGAAGCTGGGCTCTTGCACCTCATTTACCAATTGCAACTATTCGCCAACTTTTAAAAACTGTTTTCCCCTCGGCAAATTATTCCATCGTCTTCTCACTCTCAAGTTACATCACCGTTTCACCCTGGGGTAGCACCCATGGGTTTTGTAATCTCAGTGGGATCTTTAGGACACGTTTGGGTCAGAGGGTGCCTGAGCCTGGCTCACTCTATGGAGTTAAGAAGAGATTATTTGTACAATCTGCTGACAATGACTGGTGCCCTGTCTTGGGTCTTTACTGTTTTGAACTTCCTTTACATTTTTTTTTTAAGACATGTCAGTGGGTCAATTGCACTAAGTTTAGCTGTCCCCTGAGAGTCTTTCCAAGCCTAAGAATCTGTGATAATATTTACTATTAAACAGGCTTGTGGGCAACCATGGTGGATGGGGAGGTGTTCTATGAAACATAAAAATACAAATAGAGGTGGGAGATGAATAATTCAACCATCATTGGGTCTTGTCCCTTCAGGTAGCGTGGAATTTCCCCAGGGAACATCACTTGTGGCATTAGGTCACATTTTCCAATGTACATTCAGTACAGGAACCGTCGAATCTTACTTTTCACACCCCGGCCAGTCAATGTGGGCATCCAGGGATCACACCAGGTTGGAGATGGTCTTCAAGGGATCTCCAGCTGTTTGCAGAAGGATCTTCTTCCCCATCCACATTGTGTCTTTCCTTCCTCATCCACGTGGTTCATGTTACCCACCTTCGAGTTCTCTTGTGTGTGTGTGTGTGTGGTGCTGCAGAGTCCAGGAATGGCAAACGGTGAATCACGTCACGTTACAGCATCTGTGCCAGGCAGTATGGAGGGTACCACGAACTCCCCAACCATCAGGTCTTTAAGTTTTGGTTTTTTGAGGGAAGGGGCTGATTGTCATTTACGCTGCCTGGACTACCAGTTTATTATGCTTTCTCTCAATACCAGTAGCTTGTTTTGTTGATGTTTATTGCTTTTTCCATTTAGCAAAAGTCTCTGTGGGATAATTTGTTATGGCGTTTTCATATGCCCAGATGGCCTGACATTTTTGTTTTCCTATAAAATTCACTGGGTGAAAACTGTCAAGGGAGAAAGAATCTATTAGATATGTTCAACAAAGATAATTAAATTAGATGAACACAATTTCGAAGGTTCTCAATTAGTAGCATTGCAGTCCTAGTGCAGATTTTTCCCTGAATTCATGTCTGAGATGGGTTATTTCTAATTAAAATACCATTGGGATGGGGGGATTTTATTTCCCTTCAGTGGCATAGGATATAGATTTTCTTTTAATTGTTTCACAGAGATTCAGTTAAAGGGACAAATGAGACAGAAATAAAAACAGATTAGAGACATTTGTTTTTGCCATGTGACCATTTTAAGCAGTGATGGAAATAAACAGTTTTAAATCTACTTATTTTAGAATTAAACACATACCTTATATTTAATGTTTATTGCCTCATTGTAATTTCTGTGTTGTTTCTAAACCATACGTAATTTATGATGAAATGCAACGCTGTGTGTGTTTATTTTTTAAGCCTAGTTTTGAGTATTGCCTCAGGTACCCAAATACTTCCTCACTACTATTTTGTGTTTGGTGTAGAGAAGGTGTTGGCTAATGCAGAAACAATATTAGGGCAATTTCCATGGTAGGTAGTGCAGATGTTTTCCTTTGGGAACATCTGCATTTAAAAGTTTTGGATGGGGAATTTCTTGGTGGTCCAGTGGTTAAGACTCCACGCTTCTACTGCAGGGGGCACGGGTTTGATCCCTGGTCGGGAAACTAAGATCCCACAAGCTGCATGGCACGGCCAAACAAACAAACAAAAATCAAAAGTTTTGGATGAACGGAGCAGGGTTCCCCAGGTTCTGGCACGTGGATTGGGGGGCTTTGCCATGAATGGAAACACATATTTCAATGACTGGCCTCCAAGGGGAAGCCAGAACTGTCACAGTCTCATTCAACCTGCAAAAAATGTCCCCACTGCCAAGGGACAAGGTGGAGATTACATGGTTTGTGATCAGAAAGATCCAACAGGAAACTGCCCACAGCCAGTCTCCTTTCTAAGGAGGGTTAGCACAGCTAATTAATACATCTGAAACCTAATATTTGTCCTGTTGCCTCAAAAAGCAGCAACTGAAGTCGGGTGGGGGCGGGTGAGACAGGCCACGAGGTCCCGGTGGGAGGGCAGTCCTGAGCCTCGCGCGCTCGGTGTGGGAGGCGCAGGTCTCCCGCCCGGGGGTGGGTGGGTGGGGGAGCTAGTTAGGCAGGTATCTCTGACGATGAAGGACTCCTGCTTTGGGCCCATCAGGCGGCAGCTCTGGCGACTCGGCTGCAAGGACTGCCTGTGGGCCTTAAGGCGCTGTGGTTACACGAACAGCGCTAGGAAGGAAATGGCTGTGTCTCCCCTTGGTTGATGGGCAGGGCATGAGGCATAAAAAGACAATCGTGTAACGTTGCTGATGGAGGCCCTGTCTGTCAGTGTCCGTGAACGGTGAACTTCTGATGGTCAGTTTCAGAAGTTAACCCTGTGCCTTGTGGGACCACAGTGAGAAATGAATGTCCCCCCGTTTCTAAGGCTTGAAGACGCCCATGGGCAATGCTGGGATCTGGTCCATCGGAACGGGGCGGCCGTAAGGAGGACTCTGCTCGCTCTCAGTTGTCTCGGATGCCCAGGGTCTAGAACATGACCCCTGTCTCCAGGGCACAGCCAAGAACACAGGGCTCCCAGCCCCCAGTCCCCAGCCCCCAACCCCTCCACCCCCCAGCCTGCAGACTATGGACTTGCTTCCCAGGAGGAGCGGCCTTCAGACTTCTCATCCCGCCCCCCAGCTACCTGTTTCAGAGGCTAAGCCCCCGCTTGTAGAATCGAGGCTCCCCTTGGGGGCACCACCACTGAGAATCCTGGGGCTCTGATCGCCTCCCCCCGACTGTGAGGTGGTGCCTTCACACGAGCAGGGCAAGCCCCGGGGGCTGCAGCCGCTCCCTTCTCATTCCACGTGTGCTCCACTGCTAAGGCAGGGCCGCCGCACAGAGGGCAGCTTGCCGTGGTCCCAGCGTCCAGCTCCAGAGCTGAGACTCAGAGATGATGCCCAGGAGAGGGCACAGGGGCTCCAGATCTCTTCTGAAAGGAACCGACTCATTTGCAACAGAGCACGGGGGAGGGGAGGCCCGAGGATGCTCTCAAGAACAGGGGAGGTGGCAGCGAAAGGTGATTCTGCAGAGGTTGGAAGCTGCGTGGAGACACAAGCTGTGGGCTGGTGCTTCGCTGGGCCGATTCTCAGAACAGGAGCATCAGGGTGGGCTGGGAAGACGCCCCGAGATGCCTGCTCCGGGGGTAAGCAGCCTGCACACCGTCCACTGGAGTGCGGCTGCGAAAGGGCAGCACAGGGCCTGGCGCCCAGGTGTGTACCGTGAGGATGTGAACTCAGGAAGGAGGGCGGGAACATCCTGGCTGGGAGGCAATGAAGATGCCATTGCTTCAGTTTCACTGGTTAGAAAATGATTCTGGGTTTCAGTTCCTGTGACCAACCAAAGTCTAGGTGTCCTGAGCTGTCTAGGTGTTGGGGTCTAAATGAGCTGCTGTTACTGCAGGTCTAGGTGTGCGAGGCCCAGCAGAACAGAGACCCAGAGTCTGTTTGCTCAGTTCACCCCCGACTGCTCCTCCCACGGTCTGGGGCAGGGACGTCCAGTGGCCCAAGGGGTGGATAAGGGCTCTTCTATATCCCAGTCAGGAGGCCTTTGCAGTCCAGGCCCAGGGGTATGTGGGGTGAAGCCCAGCTTGCATTCAGCCCCCTGGCCGTGGGCTCTGACCAGGGCTGCACCCACAGAGGGCCCTTTGTGCTAATTCATCAGCCCAGCAGGGGCCGCCTGCTACGTCTGCCCCAGATGGGCCCAGGTGGGTGGAGGTGGCCCAGGCCCTGTGCCCTGGCTCTGCTGTCCCGCCTCTGTCCCCCTCTGCATCGCTACATGACCCCCATATTGCATTTCTGCACACGACTCTTACATGTCCCTCCTCTGTGCCCACCCAGTGGGGTCCGCCAGCCCTAGAGGACCCCGGAGCCCATGTTCCTGAACAAGACGGGGAACCTGGGGTACTGTCCAGACCCCGGGCCATCCTGTGAGGTGGGACCCCCCCACCCCCGGGGATGGAATGGTATCAGGGTCCAGCCACTTCCCTCCCCTCCCCCGCTGTGGAGAGCAGGCCAACTCCCTCCTGTCAGCGTCTGGAATTATGAAATTTTCCCAAATTAACTTACTTTGCCAGAGGTGCTTCACTTAAAAGCCAATTTCTCTAATTGCTCATTTTGGGATCTGATCTGATACTCCACCAACGGGGGCCTGCGGCTAAGGTGTTGGCAGAAATGAAAATGTCTACATCTCTAGATCCTATCTACACACACTCAGACACACACACACCAAGTGCCTATGCTCCTCCTGCCTGGGCAGGAGTTCCCATTTCTTGTTAGTTTCCTGCTGTCGGAATCCTTTCAGGTTTTCCTCTTCCCTGCCTGGGTTCAGTGGAACCACACCAGTCCGAGGAAGAACATTCTCATTACATTCAGGACAACATGGCTGACCCACGTTGTGCTAATAACACAGAGGCCACATGCCACAGGGCAGGCGTGTGACGGCCCCCAGTGGGGCTGGAGCTGGGTGGCTGCCACAGCCCCCAGGTGATGATGGCTATATGGGATATGGGTCCAGCGTTGCTAGATGTCTCAGCATGTCGAGAGCCCCCAGGAAGCCACATTGTCAGCGAGACTCCCTGGTTCACACTGGGCTCTGCACTGGTGCTTCTCCGCCTGATGATGGGGAGGGAGCCGTGAGTGGCAGCCTGAAGTGAGATCTTAGTTCCCTGAATGGCGATCAAACCCTGGTTGTGCTGGTGAGACCTATAACCGCTAGGGCCAGTGACTGGGGTCTGGGCCCCAGCTCTCGTGTGCTTTGAAAGAAAAGGAATTTGACAAAAAGACAGAAGGTAGAGAGGGAAGTAAGGTGTTTCTTAGAAAAGCAGAGCATCTGCGGACAGACGCGTGGGTGAGCTCAGAGCGAGCCGCGCCTTTGGGAAGTTTAAATCATTTATAAGGGGGCAGTCTTCCGCGTCTTTGTTTTCCTTTGGCCAGTCGTCTTGCTTTCACCCCACAGCTGATGTGTCTCAGGGCCCTACCCCATGTGCGTGTGCATCCTTTAGCCAAGATGGATTTCAGCGCGAGGGCCTTTGGGAAGTTAGCAAAGCTGATTATGGTCTGGCGTCCCCTCCCTTTATGATCCCCAGGGAGGCTTTCTGTGCATGTGAAGTCAAGGTCTCCCTGACCCCAAGGATGAGAAATATGTGACCTCTTAATCTTTTACCCAGGCAGGATTTAGCCCCTCTCTGCCCTGGCCATAATTGTTATCTTCAAGTGTCTACTGGAGACAAAGCCAGCTATTTACCCTGTCCCTGTTGTCATTTCCGTCTTGAAGTATAGACAGGAGGCCGGCTGTAAATGTCTAACCTGGAGCCCTTCTATCTCCTGCCTCACACGCACCACCCCACTTCTCTGACCTCTGCCCAGAGGCTGCTAGGGTGGCTCCTGTGACAGTAAATGCCTGATAGGGGTCAGACGTGCATGCGGTGCCGACCGATGACCCAAAGCTGTGAGTGTGACTGAGGCCCCTCAGGAGGGACTGGGCAGGGAGGAGGAGACAGGCCCTGGGCCCTGGGGACAACGGCATGGCTCTGCCCAGCTCGCCCCCCAGGCCTGAGCCTGCAGGTCCTCCAGGCATACAACCAACACGGCCTCTGCCCAGCAATGTGACACAATCATGCACACGAAGGGGACAGCTGGCTTTGCTGCTCCTGTAGGTGAAGGAGCCATGGACACCTGAGTGACACCTGAATGACACCCGAGCGAGGCCAGTTAGAAACGTCTGCCCTGCCCGGAATGTGCAGCCATGTGGAGCCCGGTCCTGTGGCCTGTCTCTGTCCTCACGGGTCCTGGGTGCTGTCTCTGAGGTCCTTGTCACTTCAGGGGTGGGCACGGGCCAAGAGCAACATCTCCAGGGGATCACTGGAATGCAGAACCTTGGGCCCCTAGACCTGCTGGATCAGAACATGCATTTTGAAAAAATCCCGGTGATTCACACAAAAATTAAAGCCAGAGTTAGCGCCACCTTAGCTGTTGTCAGGAGCCCCATCCCCTCCTGAGACCTCAGCGTGGCCTTGAGGGGCTCCAAGTGTCTCAGGACGCAGTGGGGACCCCTGGCTGAAGGCACAGACTGAACAGATGCTGCCCGCTGGTCCTCCTGAGCACCCACCGAGAAGGTAGTAACGGGACATGGAACAGGTGTTAACCCAGCAGACAGAGCAAGGAGAGGTCATAACTGGAAGCTCCCGGGAAATGGTACCTGACCATCACTCCATGGAACCCACACTGGGGAGATGGGAGTGGTCTTCCTGCCCTTAGAATCTGGCCAGGCCATGAAGAAAGCCCCATGGGCTCTGGCATCAGGGATCTCCCAAGAAAATGCTCCAACAATGTCCAAAGGCCACACACGACAGCACACAGCTTCCCACTAGCGTTTCCCTCCTGCAATTGGACATACAAGCCCAAAAGACAGAGAAAAATGTGGAACATGAAAGTGGAGACTAAAAATAAATAAATGGGAGGGAAACATGGTGTTTGTGGAGAGAGAAGACTATTTCAAACCCACAACTATTAACTAACATCCTCAGGGAGTTAAAAGAAGACACTACACCTATTTAATAAGAAAGGGATTTTATTAAAAAGAGCATTAAAAATGTGATTAAAAAGGCAAAAGTTGTAAAAATACTGGACTACGAAGTAAAGGAAATGTTCCTGGGAAAGAACAGAAAAGACAAGAGAGGGGCGGGAGAGGAGGGCCGGGCAGGAGGACCAGTGCAGAGTGTCTCCAACCATCCCTGAGCACAAAGCCCTCGGCGTCACCCCTATGCCCGCCCTTCCTCCTGTGTGTGGTGGGTCTCTCAGGCCGTGGGTTAGACTTGGACCCATTGCTTACCTCGGGGAGCCCCATTCACTGCTGAGCCAGGACACAGAAGGCGATAACTTTCTATTCTCTGAGTATTTCATTTATCCTCAGGTTGGAAACCATCTTGTTTATTCATTTCCTTTATTATCAGAAATTAAACCCCACGCTCTCCAGCAGTTGACCAAACCTCACCTCCCGACATCCCAGCCCCCGCTACCCTGTGGTCTCACTTCCCAAGGGGCTCCCACGGATCCTCTGTCCTGTCCCGTCTGGGCTGAGTAACCCTCTGTGCCCACAGCCCATGTGGCCTCCAGGCTGCCCCTGCCCCAGCATTCTGGCCAGGTCCTTCCTCTCTGTCCCTTGGCGGACCTTCCACTTAGATCACGGTGTCCCTGGAGCCCCAGGGGCCTCAGGACACCCTTTTCCATCTCCCTGGGGACTCCCCTTACCCTGCTGAACCTTTTGCTCCTGGAACACCTCCCTCCCACGTCAGAACTGCTGACACCCCAGGGCCCACGGGGTCTGCACCTCAGGGACACACTGAGACTCCGGACCCTCTACAGGGCCTTTGGGACAAGGAGGTGCAGCCGTCCTTGTTCTGCTTGCCTGGGCCCAGGGCGCTGAGTCCATCCTCCAGCAGTCCCAGGTCTGGGAGCCGGGGACGACGTGGTGTGGCAAGCGGAGTGTCTTCCGCTGGCCTCTCTGAGTCTCCTGGGAGAAGCTGCCCAGTGAAATCCTGTGGCCTGAGTCTGCGGGCTGAGCCAGGGGTGGGAACGCGGCTGTTTTGTGATTTCTGTGTGGCCAATAAGTACAGGAAAAGTCCCTTAGCATAATTTAGTGGGAGAACTCCAAGTCAGCCACTGGATTTCAGTAAGATTCACCTAACTGATAGGAAACGTCTTCCAGCTCTTATTCTCAAAGTTGTCCTCAGAGGGGGGATCCACTGGGATGCAGATCCAGCAACAGGGTAGAGAGAGAGAGAGAGAGAGAGAGAGAGAGAGGGAGGGAGGAGGGAGGGAGGGAGGGGGAGAGAGAGAGAGAGAGAGAGAGAGAGGGAGAGAGAGAGAGGCGCTTTCTGCTTCTCTCCTCCTTTCACACCTTCTGGATTCGCCCTGATCTTCCTTTGCACATTCGGCCTCTCCTCACCCGTCACATGAGCAAAGCCCACCGACTATCAAGGTTTCAATGAAAATTGTTCTTTCCTGCAGCATCTCTCTGGTAGGCAAATGAATGGAGCCAATAAAAATCCCATTCTTCCTGGTGGTGACTGATTACTTCCTCCGGCCCCAGCGCCCGGAGAGCACGGCACGCTGACTGCTCCAGCTCTCGCTGTAAAGCTCCTCATTAAGAGAAACTGTTTATCGCCGACTAGCTGGCCCAGCCCGTGGCGGGTCTCCTCATGAGCGTCAGTGGTGCGCGAGGACGGCGTGGGTGGAGGTGTGGTTCCCCAGAATGGACTCTGCCCTCGGGTCCCTCTTTCCACCCAGAATAATGAAATGTTGATTCAAACCTGCATCATGTGCGGGGTCTGTTCTCCTGATCCACCAGTTTCCCAATAGCTGGGAACCAGAATGTACTATATCCTTGCATTACTCAGTGGGTCCATGACTGGAATCCTGAGCTGTTCATTTCCGGAGGACACACAGCCCCATCCAAGGCCCCGTGGGTGCTGAACCTGTCTCAGGACCAATAACCGAGACTCCCATTGACAAACCTGCGCAAAGCAAGCTCGAGTCCCGTCCCATCTCCTCTTAGCCTTCCCCATCAGGGAAGTGGGTCCGACATCCCCTCTGCTGCTCCAGGCCAACTCCTAGGCGTCCCCAGGACTCCCGTCCAGCTGGGCACCCTGCCCTCCCCACGCCCGGGATGCGGGCTCCTTCAGGACACGGTCCCGGGGCCCCTCGTTCACTGCGGCTCCTCCACGCCCAGCGCAGGGCCTACACAGAGCAGGTGCTCAGTGCGTGTTTCCTGATCAATGAATGAACCCTCTGGTTACCACTCACCCATCTCCTCTCTGGAATCCCGTAGGGAGGGCCTGTGGGTCAGTGCTGCTGGAGTCTCACAAGCAGGCTTCGGGTGCCCAGCTTGTCCTGTGCACCCCTCACGGCGGTATCCTTTTCCCCCAATGCCTCCGATTTGCTGGGAGGCAAATGTCTGATTGCTATGAATACTCGATGGGCCCGGCTGTGCAGGAGAAACTCTAAAAGCCGTCCATACTTAACCACGAGCACAGCAGCCTTTGGCGCTCACAGCAGCCTCCTGCGTGGTCAGCAGCCTCTCCAGGATGGAGAGGCCTCAGGAGTTCATTCTGCGTCACGCATGCAGGGGCCAGTGGCCCGAAAAGCCTTTCAGCTGTGCTGTCGGTGAGGCCTCGGCAGCTTCTGGTGGCCACCGGGTTCTCAGACGCTGTCACTCTCTGACCACCTGCTCTGCCCTGCTGGTGTCACCGCCTGGTCCTGACCCTCAGCCTCCCTCACCCTCCCTCAGGTGGCCCCTTGATTCCCCGTTTCCCGTGGGGCCCACACTGACACCCCGTCTTCCCACTGGAGCATGGATGCCATGAGCACCAGCCTGGTTGCCCCAGTCACTATGTCCCCGGCACTGATGAATTAGATGGAGGGAGGGAGGGAGGGAAGAAGCACGTCTCCTGCACGGACCCCACAGCCCTTCCTACAGCACCGGTCCTCACACGTTAGAGACACGTGAACAACTGGGGAGCTTGCTAGAATGCAAGTGCCTGGGTCTCTCCCCCCCATATTCTGATCCGGGAGTCTGGGCTGGGGCCCAGGAATGTGCACTATTCACAAGACCTTTAGGAAGCTTCTATTATCGGGTGCGGTCCCCACAAGGGCAGCCTCTGGAGGAAAACCGACTTCCCAGAGACCAGCGTGGGCAAAGCAGACGAGCGGCGTCCCTGCCGCTCCTCCAGGGCGGGGCTCCGGGTCACCACAGGAGCTGCTGTCCACCTCCCCACCCTCTGCTCTCCCTCCAGCCACCCGGGGATCCAAAGGAGGACGAGCCTCCGGGGTTGCTTCCTTCTGGAGGAAGGATGATGCTGGAGCGCAGATAAGTGCAAACTTCTCCCAGACAGAGGCTCTTGGGATTTCCCGCCGGGAAGGAGATGCGCGTTGGCGAGGCTGTTTCCTCAGCAGCAGGGGGGTCGGCAGGGTTGGACCTGAACCTGAGCCTCGGACGCCAGCAGATGGGACCTTGGACCCTTACCTCCCTTTGCTCGGGGTTCATTTAGTGCCGGCGTCCGGGCTCTACTGCCTGCTGCCCAGGGAGGAGGTGGGAGGAGCTGGTGTGAAAGCCCAAGCTCAGTGCGAGGCGAGCTCGTGGGCGGGGCCACAGTGCGTGGAAGAGAGAACAGGGTGCTCGCCGACCGCAGGGGTGGCCGGGGCCGACTCTGCACCTCAGACACAGACCAGCACGTGTGCGCACACACACACACATGCACATACACACATGCACACACAGGGGCATACACACGCACACATATATACATGTATACACGCAGGTGCACAAACACCTGTACACAAAAACACGCACACACATATACCACATGCATACACACCACATGCACATACAAACACATGCACAGACATGTACACAAAACAGACACACACATACAAGCACACACCTGTACACACACAAACATGCACACACGCACACATGCGCATACACAGGCACACATATATACACGTGCCCACGCAGGTACACGAGCACACCTGTACACACACTGACATGCACACACGCACACAGTGCGGGAAGCACCACCACCACCTCTCCATCCGCTTCCTGCACTTTGAAAAGGACTTTCCGTCCCCGACTTGGTCCCCATCTGCCTCGTCCTGCAAACCTCGCGGCTCCAGGCCCCGCTGGCCGGGACCGGCTCTCCTCCTCCAGAAGCAGTGGCCGCCGAAAACCGGAGCATCGGCGCTCACCGTCCCGAGAGCCTCCGGGGTCCTGCGCGGGGGGAGGGCTCCCGGGACCCTGGAGCCCAGGACGTCACACCTATAAGACATTCCGGAGCCAGCTTCCCCCCAGATGGGAAGATCTGCAGCCACAGGACATGTCCCCCACCGTGTCAGGAGACTGAGGGCTCAGGGGCATGTTCCAGAACCTTCTGTGAGGAGCACGTGGGGGCTGCTGATGCTGGTGATGGAGCTGGACAGGCCTGAGAGGGACACGATGACCTAGAGGAGCTCTGGGGACGCGGCGGCAGGTGGACAGCGTGCCCGATTAGCTGTCCTTGAAGGCCTGGCCTGCTCAGGGCAATCGATCGCTAGGCCTCCCGTCCGCCCGCCGGTCCATGTGTCCATCGATAGGCGACCATCCGCGCGAGCACCGCCAGCTGGGCGGCCCGGAAGGGAGGGAGGGGCGGCCCTCCTGCGACCCTGCGCACCGCGCCTGCCTCCAGGGCCTGGTCTGCGGGGGTCCTGGGAGGAGGGCAGGGCAGGGGCCCCTCCCGGGGCGCTGACACCACCTCGGGTTGTCATGGGCACCCGCACGGTCGGCCTGAAATGGAAGCCTCCGGAGCTGGACTCCCGGGCGCAAGGGCAGTGGCACGCACAGGACACTGCTCGAGGGCCGCCGTCCTGCCCTGTGTCTCGCCTTCCCTTTTCTCCTCCCTGTAGGGTAGCAGCTGACGGACCCTGCGCCCCCGACAGGCCCTCACCTGGGAGGGGCCCGGGGGTAGGAGGGGCTGCTGGATAGCTGTGGGACCCCTGGGCGCTGGGCTCATCCTTGGGCCCACTCACCCCGCCCCGTCTGTCCTGCCTCCTGGCCTGGCGCCCGGGAAGGGACCACAGGTCCTTGAGAGGCGGGGCTGCAGCTGCGGGCGGCGCGATGATGAAAGGCCCTCCTGGAGCCACACAAGGCGGCCGTGTTTGGGACCAGCCTCCCCAGGCGCCGATCTCCTCCCTCCCGAGCAGGAAGGGGGCCTGGCCACGGAGGCCGGATGGCCTGCACTGTGTGGGGTCGCTGTCCGGCTATTTCTAGCTCCGGTCTCTAGCCTCGCAGACACAGGGGCATTGATTGAAGCTATTTGCAGCTTGGAACATCCGGCCCCAGGGCCCTCCCAGCAGCTGTGACCTCACTAAGGGCGGAGGTGACAGATCTCAGGGCGTGAGAGGGTCAGAGGGCCCAGCTGCGTGGAAGGATGTGGATAAAGCCTCCACAGTGGCCAAGAGGTCCCCCGGCGATTCTGGGCGCAGGCTGACCTTCCTCTACGACCTTCCCTGGCTCCCCATTGCTCTGGGGCGAGTCCAGGCCCCTCCTTACGCAGGGCACGCCTGTCATGACCGCCCTCAGGGGTTCACTGCCCCCCGCCCCCGTCTCTGAGTGGAGACCAGGAGCCTCCCCAGGGCAGGGTCGGGAGAGCTGCCCTCTAACCTCAGTGCCCAGAAGGAGACTCAGCAAAGACCACGCTCGGCAAAGACAGGCCCAGGCGGTGCACAGGCTGAGATGACGGTGACCCTGCCCGGGCACGTGGTGAGCACTGGTGTCATCCCGCCTGAAGTCCTGGTGGTGCCTGGACCAGGGGATGTGGGGGCCAGTGGCCGGCCCTGAATGGTCAGCTCAGGGTGGAGCCAGTAGGTGACTCGGCCTCTGATGACCTGAGTCAAACCCCCTCCAGGTGCCAGCTGGAGAGCCAGCGGGGCCACTCGGCCTCTCTGAGCCTTGGTCTCCTCATCTATAAAATGGGAGTGAAACTCACAGCAGGAGAGCCTCGTGGGGTTGTCTTGAGGGTAAATGAGTGAACAGGTGGGAATCGTTCAGCCCCCGCCTGGCAGGATGAGCACTGTGGTGCTCAGAACCTCACTCCAGGTCAGTGATAATCACACAGACAGTCCCCTCCCTCCTCCCAGTGAGCAAATGGTCTCTGGGACATAAAGGGAAAGAGAGAGGGCAGGCCTGCTCCTGGGAAAACGTCCCCCTAAAATCTACAGCCCAATTTATGGATGAAAAAATAATGGGCCTCCAGGGTGTCTCTTCTCGTCTTTTGTAACGAGGAGGAAGCCCCGTGACTCAGCCTGGAAACTCAGGAGCATCTCTGAGGCTCCAGTCCCTGGACTGTCCTTGCTGGGAAAGCCCTCTGGCATCAGTGACCCAGGAGGAGGCCGAGGGGCACAGAGCGCCCCCTGTGCTCACTCAGGGTCCCAGGAAAAAGCAGCAGGTGTGGGAGGCGTCACCGACTCTGCCCTCATGTCCCTCCCTGCTGCTCCTGGGGCGACTTCCTGGGGCTACACGGGAATCCACCGGGGCTGAAAGGAAGGAGGGGCCGGTGGGTGCCTGGGGTCTCTGCACCCCTGCAGACCCTGACGGAGATGCCCCCCATCCCTGAGACTTGTGTAGTGACCATGATCCTCGCTGTTGCTGCTGTCTCCGTCAGGTCAGCGTGGGGACGAAGACCCCAGGGATGTTAGGTCAGAGGGGGGTTAATGCAGGGAGCTGGGTGCTCACAAGGCTGGAGGGTGGGCTGAAGGAGCCAGTGCAGGGGAGCCCCCATGGTGACTTGGGGTCCCTGCAGACCCGACCCCCAGGGAGCCACCTCCCCTGATGGCTGGATGTAGATGCAGACCCCCTAGACCAGTGGGGTGGGCTCCAGCCTTCTCTGTTCCATCTCCACCTGCCACCTGTTCTGAGTGGCTGTGTCCTGATTCTCCTCCTGTGAGGAGGCCCGTGAGACAGACCCTGACGGGGACACCTCTGGGTCCAGCACAGATGCCAGGGGTGGCAGGGCTGCTCCTCACAGGGCGTCTCCGCCTCTCCCAGCCCCCACAGCAGACCCTGAGCTGCAGGGCGCCCTGAGGACAAACTGGTGGGGTGTGTCCTTGGGGGAGGTGACCAGTCGTGAGGGGGGCCTTGGCTCAGAGCAGCAGGGGGAGGGGCAGGGACATCCCTGCGGCTCAAACCCCAGCACAGTGTTGGGGCCTGAGTGACACCCTGCAGGGGGCAATGGCAGATTCAGCTCAGAGCATCAGGACTGAATGAATGAGCCATGAGAAACGCTCCAAAGGTTTTCAGAGATGATTTTGGGGACCAGCCCCTGTTGGGTAGAAGGTCCTGATGTCTCACAGGTGGGCTTACAAGCCAGGAATGAGAAAACACCCAAACAGGCCCAGGCATAAGACAAGTGTAATGAAAACCTCAGTTTGGAGCAGCTTCAGGCACAGTTTGATCCAGCAGCTCAAACACTGACTTTAGGGCCTGACCCTTCTTTATCTTGTGGCTAAGGTTTCCTGTGTCCACATCCCTTCCAGGCCAGCATCTCCTCAGGATTATGTTCACTGAAACAAATTCTCTTCTCCAAGCAGTTCTATCCTACTGCCCACCCTGAATCAACCGTCCAGGCCACGGGGATGGGATGTTCTAGTCTGCATAGGCCTGAGTCACGTGACCTCCCCTGGGCCTGGGGGGTGGAGTCCGCCTCACACAGACCACATGGGCAGAGTGCGGGGTGGGACCCTGGTGAGCCAGAAGAAGGAAGAAGCCCAGGTCTCCCTGCTGTCTCTCCAGGGTTCCCGTGGAGCCATCACCCTGGGCTTTAGAAACTCCTCCTGCGGAAGTGGTGGCCGCCACCTCCCAGCACCCAAGGTGCCCATCAGGCCTTCTCTCCTCATGAGTCTGTGGGTCCCATGGAAGCAATGCCTGAAACAGGCAAACATGGATGGACCCCTCAGAGGCCACACGGGGAGGAGAGCTGGCCGCCTTAGCCTCACGTCACCCACGCGGCCCCACTGCACCCTGGGCTGTCTCCCTGTCTTCATCACACGTCACCCTGGGTTGTTTCCTCAGGGACGGCTCCTCTCACCGCTAGCCAGGAGGAGAGACACAGCCCCAAGGACACTTGCTAATTAAGGAGACAGTGCAATGGGCTCTTTAAAGGCAAACTCATAAGGCTGCTAATGGGATTTCTAATTTGGCAGGAGGAAAAGAAAAGGGTTAAATTGGGTTGAGAGCAATGAAAGTTTTGGAATCCAAGGTGATTTCTGGTTCTGTGTTTCATCCTGGTAATTAATTGGATGGAAGTCGTTAAACTTTACGAGGAAACCAGAGATAATGCAGGTTCACCAACTCTCTGGAAGATTAAGTTCATTCATCTCCTCCAAAATGGCCAGAGGCTCCAGTGTCGATGCTGTTTCCAGAGAGGGGAGCGGAGCGGGTCCTGCAGTATCTGCTCCTTTTCCTCTGACTCCATCAGTGCGGGAGGGGCATCTGCTCAGAGCAGGGCTCTGGGCTTGGACACTGGCCTGTGGCCTGGGCAGGTCTGAGCCTCGGCTTCCTGGTCAGGAGAACGGGGCTGAGGACAGAGCAGGTGGCAGGAGGCCGGGCACATCCGGTGCCCAGAATGTCACCAGAAGTGACGAGTTCCTCTTTATGTGGCTGCAATGTCTTCCCACAGCCCTTCCCATCAAGTCCCCAAAATGTAACGTGCTGTGGGAGATTCCCCAAAAGACAGGCCAAAGACAAGGTCCAACCAAAGTGGGAGGATGAAAGCAATAGGGAGAGAATTTGCGTTTTGGGTACAAAAAGGTACAGTGCCCCGGGGGAAATCAGAATTTTAGCTGGTTCCTTACATTGTTTCAGGATGCGGAATTGCTTTGTTTCAGGCACCTTCATCTTGTCAGACTTTGCCCCTAGAAGCCTGCATCTGGCCCGCGGGACCGGCCCCTCCCCCCCATGTCTCCCCCCTCCCCCAAGCACCAGGGTCTCAGCCCCAGGACCCCCTCCTTCCTCCAGGGGTCTGGCCTCCCCTCCAGGCTCCCACCAGCCCCTCCCTTTGCCTGGAACAATCCCCTCCTCTTCCCTAAACCCCTCCTGCTGGTGATTCAGGTCCTGGGGGGGACCTGCCCCCTTTGTTGGGGGCTTCCCCTGGCAAAGTCCAGGCCAGTGTCCTTCACCCTGTGTTTTAAAACTATCTGCCTCCTCACAGACTTTATGTCCTTGCACATTAATATCCATTATTTTTATTTAAAGTGCAAATATACTGTTGCAGAAAGGTAATTCCTCATGTTACAAATATTGACATTTATAATAAAATGGGTATATCACTCTTCTCAGTGTATCTAGTGAGATACTGGAGACCATAGCGTTGTGTCATCCATTGGAAATTACATCATCTATTTACAGCTATTTTAGCAGGGAAATTTACGTTGTTCTTTTTTCTCCTGCAACTCATACTTCACTGCATTCCATTTATCCCATGCAGTGCTCTGATGCTTGAAAGTATGTTATTGATTGTTAGATTATACTTCTCTATAAAAATTATATATGTATAAAGTTTAAATAAAATAAATTTTGTGTCGAAAAGCTTCAAGTGTTAAAACATTCTTCCGGAGTGAGTTATAATTGCATTTTTAGTAGCAGACAATTCTTCAAAAAAGCATAGGTTAAATATTTATATAATGTGTACACTTACAACATGTGTAAATATATATACAATACATAACAGATATATTTTTATACAATGTATAAGATAAATACTAACATACATAATACATATATGTAATATATTTATGTATTTAGTATATCAAAGTTTTTATAATTATTACTTTTTTGTTTTTTACTTTTTTTTTTGGCTGCACTGCATGTGGGATCTTAGTTTTCCACCAGGGATCGAACCCGCTCCCCTGCATTGGAAGCGCGGAGTCTTAGCCGCTGGACTGCTAGGGAAGTCCCAATTATTACTTTTTTTAAAAAAAGGATAATGCCCCTTTATGGAAGTGAATTGGATGAATCTTTAATGGAGGAATTTTCTGTCACCTAGGGGGCGCCCTAGGACAATGCACCAGGGCAGTGCACCTGAGGGGATTCAGGATGGGCAGGTTTTTCCCTACTGAATTTCACTGTAACTGGACCTTCACTGCCGGTTGTCCCCACCCCTCTTCCAGGCACCTGCACCTCTTATCTCTGTGGGGCAGCAGACCAGGTCTGGGAGCTCATCCCTGCACTGAGTCTGGTGCCTGCGTGCAGGTGGCCAGGAAACGCTCAAACCCACCGTCTCAGGACCCTATTCTCCCAGAATAACAGGCACAAATAAGATGAGATAAAATATTTGCTGAAATTCCTCTCGAAACACCGACAGGGAGAACATGCACTACAGAGGGCGTTACTCCATCCTTGCTTCTCTCGCACCCACCCAGCTCCCGAGCCCGCCCTCCCCTCCCTCCCCTCACTTACCCTCCCTCCCTCCAGACATCTGGGGCAGCTCCCCCTGCCCAGCTCTGTATTATGCACAGCAGCCCTGGAGCCTGCGACCCCCATGTGGTCAGATAAACGGGCACTGGGAAGGGACCGACCCACCTGCTCCTGGCCTCCTCTTCACCTCTGTCCCCAGGGAGGGTCACCTGCGGGGACACCAGCTTCTGGGCTCCCTCGATTCCCAAACAGGCTGGGACTGGGGCTCCTTAGACCTTAATCAGTCCCTGAGCCCCGCCCCGGGCTGGAGCTGTTCTGGGAGATTCTCATCTGATCCCATCAGAGGGGGGTGTTGTCCCTGTCCTCTTACAAATGGGGGTTATGCCCCTTGATCCTCTGGTGGCACAGCATCTGACCCAGGGCTCCTCCCAAGGCCTGGTGTGTCCAGGACCCCAGGAGCCTGGAGGCGCCTCCGGGGAGGGCGGAGCCAGAGAAAGGCTTCAGGGCCAAGCAGCCCTGCGTTCAGGGTTCAACTTCCTTCTCTAACCAACGACACCATCCATTTAATATAGAGAGTTTGTTAAATAAAATAAAGAATAAATATGCGGAGACATTAAATGTCAGATACAGTCTGGCATCCAGAAGGGTCCACCGGGCAATCTGTGCGCTGTTATTTCACTGAGAACTGCCCGGCCCCCGCCCGCCCGCCCCAACACTGCCGGTGCTGCCCCGTGTGGCGGGAGGAGATACTGCACCCAGAGAGCACACCCTCCGCCCACGGGGGCTCAGGGAAGGGATGCTGCGGGGGGAGCCTCCCTGACCCCCGACCCCCACCAGGATGGCAGCATTGTTCCACTCTCCTGGGTTTTCTCCTCACTTCACAGTTTCTCCCCAGTAGGTTATCAGGTAAAATAAAAGATGCCCAGTTAAACTTGAATTTCAGATAAACACAGATAATTTTAGTGTATGTCCCCAATACTGCATGGGTTATGCTTCTACTAAAACAATCACCTGGTGTTTATATGAAAGTCACATTTAATGGGTGTCTTGCATGCTGATCCGCTGAATCCTAGACCCAGCTCCCCAGGCAGACCTGAGGCCACAGCACCATCTGCTGACAACCTCAACCTTTGCCGCTGGCCTTGACCTCACCCGCTCCTCCAGATGGACCCACCTTTGTGACATGGACCCACCTTGGACGTCTCGGAGGAACTCAGCTCCACATGTTCCCACTGAACTCGGCACCTTTTACCCCCAGTCCTTTCCTTTTCCAACATCCCACTTCCATCCTTCCGATTCCTACACCAGAAACCTTGGGGACGTGGCAGCCACTTCTCTCCCGTCCATACCAAGCAGTCCCCAATCCCGAGGACCCTGCACCCCAATACAGCTCGAACACCCCTGTTCCCGTCCTCACTCATCACTACTTCCTGCACCGTCGTCTCTTCCCAGCAGAAGCTTCCAGACTGACTCTGTTCCCCCTACCCCCTCTCCAGCTCACAGAGGAGGGGCCGGGCAGACCCCATGCTGGGTGAGTCAGCTCTTGTGTGAGACGCTCAGAGACCTCTCCCTGACCTTGGGAGACCCCATGACCCTCATCATGTGCCAGGGGCCCCCCCTTATCCTCCCCCCGCTCCTCCTCCCCCAAGCTCATAGAGGACCTCCTCCCTGCCCTGGTGCACACCAAGCCCTCCAGGCCTGGGGCCCAGGCACCTGTGCTCCCTCTGTCTGGGCCCCTCCTCTCCCCGCTCCCCCCACTCCTCCTTGGATGCTCTGCCCAGCTTCACTCCCCTGAGGAGCCTCCCAACCGCAGAGCAGGCAGGTGCCCTACTGGTTCCTGGAGGTTATCCCAACAGCGATCACTAATTCTTTTTATTTTAGAGAGAGAAACACAAACAGGTAAGGAAGTCCGTATAGGTGTGTTGATATTTGCAGTGGCCGAGGAGTGGGTGTAATAACGCAGGTGACAAGCTACGGGAGGACCATCCAGGACACACTGGTCCATAAACACTGTGGGATTTTATGCAGCTGCTGCAAAGAGTCGGGGAAATTCGCTGACCTGGAGGGATGTTCCCAACTTACGGTTAAGTGCCAGGACTGCAAAAGCAGATGACAGAAGACCCTCTATACACCAGGCTGATAATGGGGGCCACTGGGTACTGGGCCTGGGGAGGGGGTGTACATGGTTGGAAGAACAGAGAGTTTGTGTTGCAGGAATAAGAGAAAAGAGACTTCAGCAAAACGTTATAATGAAAACAGAAAAGCATAGAATACAAATGTATGTATTTATGGGAATGCTGCAAACGTGTACAAATTAAGAATTTCTATGTATAAATACCATCAAGAAATAGGGACAAATGAAAATATGGACCTGAGTCCATAGGAAATTTTAAAATGTTAGATGTCTGTTGCTATTTCAATATAGTTTCTTGACGAAGAATTTGATTTCAGTTGGCCAGAATGAGAGCGCATGGTGGCCGTGTGCCCCCCTACATGGCACCAACTCCAGGAGGACAGGGCCCCCTCTCTCCTCCTAAGGGCTTTCTTCCCACCTCTCGCAGAGTAAATATTTGTTGGATGGAGCAATGAGTGAATGAATGAAGGCTGCTGAGAGGTCAGGGGATCACTGACCTACTTTTGGGACCTTGGTTCTGCTGCCAAGCCGCCATGATGGAATCTCCCTGGGCGGTCCATCCTTCCGGCTCCTGTGCCCCAGCAACCACGGGGCAGTGTGCTCACTGGCACAGAGTTCCCTCCACTGGGCCTTCCTGCAGCTGCACTGTGCTCACTCCCCTGAATGCTGGTGGCAGCTGGTCAGTGTTTTCTCACTGACCTGTCATGGTGTCTCTTTTATTTGCAACACGCATGGCTAGGCATCCATGACCAAGGGCAGGTTTGGCAACAAGTGGGTGTTATCTCTGCAGGTGCCAGGCAGGAGTCGTAGTGGCCAGATCTCCTTAGATGAACTTGAACTTATCCTCACTGTGGGCCTGGGGCAGTTCTTTGGATGTCTGGGCTGAGATTTCTTCCTTTTGGTGGTCAAAGGATGGCAGCTCTCCTTAGCTGCAGTGCTGTAAGCAGAGCTGGCAATTTTCAAGTCCATTTCTTTTTGAAGAGAGAGTGCAGGTCAAAGGGCCCTCCTCCAGTTCCCTCCCCAGACACAACCAGTGTTATCAGCTTCTCATCATGCTTCCAGAAAATTCTGCGTATTTACAAGGAAGTACATAGATCTGTCTCTCGTTTCCATACAAATGGTAGGGTACCAGGCACACTTTTCTGCATCTCGCTTTTTCACACACCCACACACATGGGAAGGTGTTTCCTCTCAGAACATAGAGATCAGCCCCATTTTTTACCAGCTGAATAGTCTACCCTATGGCCTAGGTGTCCAGAACTTATCCAACCCATCCCTATTGGTAGATATTTCCCAGGTTTCCAATCCTCTGCAGTGATAAATGTCCAGGCACCTGTGTCTTTCTGCACATGTGGGCGCCTCTCTGGGAGGTGTTCCTAGCAAACTTCCTCGTTGAAGAGTAAATGCATTTTAGATACACATTTTTTATTTTATTCTTTTAATTAGTTAATTAATTAATTTTTGGCTGCATTGGGTCTTTGTTGCTGTGCACAGGCTTTCTCTAGTTGAGACGAGCGGGGGCTACTCTTCATTGGGGTGTGCGGGCTTCTCACTGCGGTAGCTTCTCTTTGTTTTGGAGCACGGGCTCTAGGCACATGGGCTCAGTAGTTGTGGCTCGCGGGCTCTAGACTGCAGGCTCAGTAGTTGTGGTGCACGGGCTTAGTTGCTCCGTGGCATGTGGGATCTTCCGGGACCAGGGCTCAAACCCGTGTCCCCTGCATTGGCAGGCAGATTCTTAACCATGGCGCCACTAGGCAATCCCGTAAATGCATTTTAAAATTTATCTTTTAATTGACATACTCTCTTCGCCATACAGTTCTCTGAGGTGGAACAAATGCGTGGAGTTGGGTAAGCCTCCTCATACCGGCAGTCCCATCAGCTGCCCCCAGTCCCTTCATGACCCTCCTGGTGCTCACACCCTCTTCGCAGCCCTAATACGGGGCTCTGAAATCCCAGAATTCCAGCTACATGGAGTCATACAGGATAGAGCCTTGGGAGTCTGGCTCCTTCTCTGAGCAGAATCATCTGAGATTCTTCCCACAAGGTTGGGTGGATCAGTAGCTGGATCTTCTCACTGTGAGCAGTGTTCCCTGTGTGGGCGCCACACAGCTTGCTACCCATTCGCTGACTGAGGGTCACTTGGGTTGTTCCCAGTTTTCGCAATGACAAATAAAGCAGCTGTGAACATTTGCATACAATTTGCATATAATTTGCATGTGCGTGTAAACATTGGGTTTCACTCTACTGGATCAGATGCCTGGGGATAAGAGTACTGGGTCTCCTGGTAAGTGTGGGTTTCACTGCGTAAGAAACCACCAAACCTGCTGCCAAAGAGCTCCTGCTGCTCCCCGTCTTCAACAGCACGTGGCCTTGTTTGGTTTTTTGTCTATTTAAAAAATTTTAGCCATTCTGGTAGGTGTGTACTCTCTCTGTGGCTTTAATTTGCATTTTCCTAATAGCCTATCATGCTGACCATCTTTTCATGTGCTTGTTTGTTATGTGTTTACTTTCTTTGACAAAATGTGTGAACATTTTGTTAGTTTTTAAAAATGAGCTCTTCATTTTGCTATCACGGAGTTTGAGGAGTTATTTAGGTATTCTAGATACAAGTTCACTGCCAAGTATCTGAATTGCAAATATTTTCTGCCCGTCTGTGGCTGACCTTATCATTCTCACCATAATGTCTTTTGCAGAGAAAAATTTTGACTTTGATGAAGTCAAATTTATCAATATTTCTTTTATGAATTGCTCCTTTTGTGTTGTCTGACCCAAGGTCACAAAATTTTCTGTGATGTTTTCTTCTAAAAAAATTATAATTTTATATTTTACATTTAGATCTGTGGTACATTTTGAAGTAATTTTTGAATGAGGCTTGAGGTATAAGTTGAGGTCATTTTTTTGCATAAGGATGTCCACTTGCTCAAGTGCTGTGTTGAAAGGACTATGCTTTTTTCCATTGAGTTGCCTTCGCAGGTAAATGCATTTTAAGTTTTAATAGATAATACGAAACTTATCTCCAATCAATGCGTATTTGTTGGATGAGCGAGTGAAAAAGTGAATGAAGCCTAATGGTTAGATGAGACTCCATCCTTTTTAAGGCCAGTCGCTGCTGAGGGATCGTTTGTCTGGGTTTGGGAACTAGTGTCTGTTTCTGGAACACGGTGAAGAGAGGTGGAAGGTCCCAGCAGGGTGGTCATCAACCCTGGCCGCACTTTGCTGACTCAGCTGCTGCTTAGGCTGCCAGCCACCCACCGGCGGAGGGCAGGGTCCCCGCCCTCTGAGTTTGGGGAGCAGTCCCTCGTCGCCGAGGAGGACCCCTCGTCCCCAGCTGTCCCAACTGGGGCCAGGCCCAGCTGAGTGGCTATGTCCCAGCTCACCTTTGCTTTGATGCCTGAGCTCCCATTGGTGGCGTGGTGGGTCTGAGTCACTGGATTGCTCCTTGGAGGGCTGTAATTAGCCTTCACGTGCAAGGAATTGGTGAAAATGACATTTCACAACATGAATGAACTCTTACTGTCTTTCCAGAGGGACTTAGTTTATTTAAAATGCAAATTGAAATCAATAGAAAGTGCCTTCTCTGTGTCAAGTCCTGGGATGTGCTAGTTTTTGTGGAGGAAAGATGGGCCTTCTGTTCCCTTGGGGGAGAGGACAGGGACTCAGACCCTCTGTGCTGAGGCTCCCTACCGCCCTCTGCAGGTGACGGACACTCTGGCCGACACCTGCGTGGGGAGCACGGGGTGGGAGGACGGGGTGACCAGGGAAACTCTTCCAGCCAGTCCACATGGCCTGAGTGCTCCAGATTCTTGGGAGGAGTCCTTTGTACCCCAGTTATCCGCATAAGGGCTCATTTCCTCTTGTATCTAGGCCAGTGTAGGCTCGCAGTCTCTCCCACGTCCGCACCGCCTGGGGCATCCACACTGGTCAAGGTTGGCTGACAGCCTGGCTGATGCATCCATTACCCGAATACTGGAACTGATCAGTGCAAATGGCTGAACCGGGAAGTGTGTAGTTGCTGGGAAATCAAGTGAGGTTGAATTTATATACCTGCGTGTTTCGTGTGAATTTTATTGCCCTAAGATTAAAAGCCCCAAAATTAGCTCTTTGAAGTGGGCCATTATGTGCCTGATGTGATTCTGTAAACGCAGCAGTGCCAGGAGAGAGCCAAGATGTTGGGTTTCTGGCAAACAGACACCATTTCCTCTGTCTGAGGAAAGAAACAACAGACCACAACGACAGACACACCTCTGGAGCGTGCGCCCCGTGAGTCCATTTGATCAGACACGACAGTGAGCTCTGTCCCCTCATCAAGTCTTTAGGGTTGGGAACACTGTCAGTTCCATTTTACAGATGAAGGAAAGGAGGCACAGAGAGGTGCATGACTTTTCCTGAAGTCACACAGCACAGAGCAAGTCACACCTCACACCTGGGCGGTCCACAGCCTCTGCTCACGTCCACCACGCTGCCTCTGTAACAAGGAGATTTAGGGATCAGAGCACCTCGCCCGTCAGGTGTGTCAGCCTCAGTGAGGGCAGGCAGATGGACAGACAGCAAACCCTGGGGAAATAGGGCAAGGAGCGTCCCTGGAGGGGAGTGGGGTCCCTCCCGTTACCGGGTGTTGAATTGAGAGGAGTGAAAATGCAGATGACGTCCCCTCTCTAGTTCAGGTCTCTGAAACCACATGGGTCTTGAAACAGGTAGATGGGAAAGCTTTGAATCAGATGTAAATAAGAGGCTTTAAAACTGTCTGGGTTGACTTTGTTTTTATAATCAAATAGCTTATTTAATAACAGAAAGTAACTGGAAAATGGTGGGTTCCCCCTAAGGTGCTATTATGGGACCAGCAACACAGTAGAGAAGGAAAGTTTTGCAGAAGGCAGGTCAAAGGAACAACTGGGGAAAATCTCAATGGCAGATAACAGACGGGTTTAAATCACAGTGCCCTGAAGATACAGGGTTACTCTCAGGTGGGAACCCGAGTATCACCGAAGACCCAGCATCCTTTTATCCTTCTGTTTCATCATCTTTAGTGTGATGCCTCATGGTCCAAAACGGCTGCTGGAGAGCAGTCCTCACATCCACATTCTGGCAGCATAGAGGAGGAAGCAGGAAAGAACAAAAGGGCGGTTCTTCCCATCCGAGTCAGCCTCTTGAACAGCCTTCCACACAGGGATTCCCACACATATGGTCACACTTAGCTGCAGCAGGTTGAAAACACAGTCTTTTATCTGGTGCTTCCACCTGTATTAAGATTCGGGTTTACGGCTAAGGAGCTGGGAGGAGAGATACTGAGCAGCACAGCTGTTCCTGCCATACCCACGTGAGCTGAGACCCCTCTAGTGACAGGTTTCATGCTTCCTGCTGGCTCAAACCCTTTGTATCTCAAGGGTCGGCTCCTTGGGCGTTCCCAGCCCCTCCAATCAGATGGGGTCACCCTACCCTCCAAGCCTGATGTGCGCTTGGCTCGGACACCGTCTCGTCGTTGAGGATTTGTGGGAGAAGCTCCTCCTTCTTCTTGATCATCTCTGCTTTGACCTGCTTCTGTTGAACCCCATCCACTCTGCGTCTCCTGACCTAGCCCACGACCTCACAGCGCAGACACCGCCCTGAGTCCTGCATCCCCAGGGAATCTGTGTCATATGCAGGTGTGAGGGAGACAAGCCCTGAAGTTTGGGCTTACACTGCCCGTCGGCTCCCGGGGGTGCTGATTGTGCCCTAGACATCCTGGTTCTCCCAGGGCTCTGGCCACCTTCTCTGCCAGCCCAGCCCCACAGTCCCTGTCCCTGTTCTTGGGAGGAGAAGCTCCCCATCCCCTTGTTTTCCTGCAGCTGACCAGATCCCTCCTGGGATCCTCGGCTTCCACCCGCAAAGCTCTGGGGTTGTCATGCTACAGGTCCTCCAGGCAGCCCTGGGCACCCCACGCCTTCCCTTGGGAAGAGCAGGAGTCACGGCAGAGACAGCTCTGCAGCCTTATTTTCAGTTTTGCAGCATCTCTCAGAGCAGCGGAGGCTTCCGGGGCAGGTGATCCCGACGCTCGGTCCTTCTGGAGGATCAGGACACAGAGCTGGCGGCGTCCTTTCAACCCTTTGCTCCAAGGAGAAAAGAGGGACTCGGAGCTTCATTAGAGTCCAGGGTCGCCTGCCTTCCTGGTCACGTTCGCTGGAGCTGCGTGGCCTGCAGGCGGGGCCAGAAGCCAGGCCTTGTTCTCTGGCTCCCACTCCTCGTTTGAAGACAAATGACCTTCAAACCGGGTGCCCTGGATTCTACCCGGTGCCAGGGGTGGAGGTGGTGGTTACGGCAAGCGGGATGCAGAGGGATGAATCGAGGGGAGGGAGAGAGCCTGGGGCCTGCTGGCCTGAGGAGAGGCTGCTGTCAGGGACGGAGGTCTCCGCGCTCACTCACTCATTTATTCACTTCTGTACAGCATCACAGTGCTTGTTATGACTGACTTTCCCTCCCCAAGCTTGGTCTTGCGTGTGTGACGATGACACCATAAAGGCGACCCAACACCTGTGCACTTAATCTGAGTAAAGAGGAAATTCCAAGTTCAGGCTGGTTCCCAGCCTTCCAGCCCAGCAAGGGCGGCCAGTGCTGAGTCTCTGGGGGGCTTTGGCGCCAATTCCATTAACTGTCCATCTATATTAACTGAGCTCCTGCTATGTGCAAGAAATGGTACATTTTAGGGCCACAGACAAGAGGAGAAGAAATAGAGGTGTAATAATCAGAATATGGCTTCCCTGGTGGCGCAGTGGTTGAGAATCCGCCTGCCAATGAAGGGGACACGGGTTCGAGCCCTGGTCCGGGAAGATCCCACATGGCGCGGAGCAACTAAGCCCGTGTGCCACAACTACTGAGCCCGCGTGTCACAACTACTGAAGCCCGCGCACCTAGAGCCCGTGCTCCACAAGAGAAGCCACCGCAATGAGAAGCCCGTGCACTGCAATGAAGAGTAACCCCCACTCGCTGCAACTGGAGAAAGCCTGCGCGCAGCAACGAAGACCCAATGCAGCCAAAAATAAATAAATTAAAAAATAATAATAATCAGAATAACACACACAAGAATCTCAGCAGCTTAAAAGCACAAAGCTCTATCCTCACTCGCGATGCATGTGCAACTTGGGTCGTCAGGCAGGCAATGCTCATTGCAGATGGAGCAACCACCCCCTTGGATGCTGCCAGCTCCTGTGCCAGGAGTACAGAATCACTGAGAGTCTACACTGGCCATTAGGTGCTTTGATGTGGATACGGCACGTGTCATTGACCAGAACCAGGAACTGGCCCCGCCCAGCCACGAGGGACCAGGAGTATGTGTAGTGCTTCCTTGTGCCCAGAAGGGTGAGACCCAGACATATCTGGTGATGCTGTTGACACCACCTGGGGAAGGCTGGCTCTATCACCATGGTTTCTCCCCTGAGCTTTCTGAAGCGCGTACCTGGCTCCGACCTGGGGATGAAGGTTGGGAGTATCATCCTTCACCTATAGTTTTGTTTGAGGGTCCTTTCCATGGAGAATGGGATCCGGTACTGCTGCTTTCCTGTATCCACAGTCCTGTAGGGACCAGATTGAAATCCTTATTGATGATCCATGCATAACACACCACTCACCTGTGATGGAGACTTTGGCAATACTCCCCCCCACACCCTGCCACTCCCCTGTGGTGTAAGATTTCCTGGGATGACAACGAGTGACCTTTTCATCCTGGGGGAGGCGGGTGGTGTGAGATAAGTAGGATGACCACATGGAAAGGTCTCCCAACGACCGTGGGCTTTTCTTGAGTCAGGCAGATGATTTGCAGTAAAGGAGTTGAATTTGTAAACCTGAAAATTCCCTTCTAGAAGTCTCACTTTTTCTTGGTTTTATGTTTTATATTTCTCTTAAACACTGGGAGAAATGTGTCCCTTGAAAGGGGGGTAGACTTATGATTGAGCATCATGGGGCCACACTTTCTGTCCTAATTCTCTCCACCATGCTGGTGGAGGGTTTTGGTCCACGGGTTTGGTGTGGGGTCTCCTCTTGGGGGTGGGAGGGGGGAGGTATAGGAACTCATCGTCTTTATAAGATGTACGTTTCCTCTTGGCTGACCAGTGGCCTTGGCCAGTCTTATATGGGATGAGGTGTGTGAAAAGCACCAGCCATTCCTGTGAGCTCTCTTTAGGGTTAATTATTATGTTTTATTGGTAATGTCCATTTATTTTACAGAAATGCTGTCAGTAATTCATGCTTCTCACTTACCTTGCTCACTATGGTGGGGAGAACCATGGTCCAGACACATGTGGGTTCCATCTGCAAACTCACTGTCAAACCATCTGACATCTGGCGAGACCCAGGGGCTTCCTCTAATCAAGGACATCATAACGCTTAGCTCTGGGGTTGTGGGCAGGGTTGGAGAGGATGGCAGCTGATCTGTGTTGGGTGGATTTCCATTCGTCTTCCCCGTGGCTCTGGCCTGAGAGTCGTGGAGGCTGTGGGAGCCTAAAGGTGATGCAGGGTCTCTCTCTGTCCATTTCCCCAGGAGAAAAGACCACCTTTACCTGCCCAGGGTCAGGAACCCGGCTGGGACTCTTGAGCAGCAGCTGGTTTTATTCCTACATCATTTTCATCTGCCCAGGATGTGGTTTTATGGTTTTTATTTTTACTTTATTTCATTTTATTCTTAAAGATGTCTTTATGTGGACCATTGTTTTTTAAAGTCTTTATTGAATTTGTTACAAAATTGCTTCTGTTTTATGTTTTGTTTTTTTTGGCCCCGAGGCATGTGAGATCTTAGCTCCCTGACCAGGGATCAAACCCAAACCACAAGCATTGGAAGGCGATGTCTTAACCACTGGACCACCAGGGAAGTCCCAGGTGTATGGTTTTTTAAATATTTTGGGGCACTAACCAGGAGTACCATACAGGACATTGTAAATATGCAAAGTTCAAAGAACTGAGAGAAACCGATTTACTGTCATGTTTCATAATGAAATATCAATGCTTTCCCACTGAAGTCAGGAAAACACATTAAAGATGCCTAATGTCGCTGACATGCACAACTTTTGATGGAGGATCTGGATAATGTACAAGACATGAAAAAAGTGGTACAAATACTGCAAAGGAAGAGATGCAGTCATTCATATTTGCAGAATATACAATTGTCTAAGTAGAAACCCCAAAACCAACATCATAAATCAAAAGGACAAATTCAAATCAAAAGAAAAATTTTTAATAAAAAACCAAAATTGTCCTAATTATCAGCAGTAACTGCTTAGAAGATTCAACAGAAAAGTAATTTTCCATTTACAATGGCAGCATGACTTTAACATACGTGAGTGAGCCTAATTCACGTGTGAGATCCTTACAAAGATGACAGTATGACATCCTTGCAAGACATTGCGACGCCCTGACAGAGGGAGCAGAGATTTGCTACCTTCCTGAACAGGAAGCCTCAGGAGTGAGTGGCTGGCTTTCTTCCATTTTACTCTACATGTTCAGTGAGACAACAGGCAAAAGCTCAACATAGATTTTTAGAGATATTGACAAACGGAATCTAAAATTCATCTTGAAGAGAAAGGGCAAGACCAGAAAAGATAAGAAAGGAAGAAGAAAAAGAGGAAGAGGGGGAGTGGTGATTCTCTCCCCATGTTGGGCACATGACACACGTGTATAAAACAGGGGGAGGGCAGCTGACGTGAGCAAATAGATCAATCGAACATAATGAAAAGGCCAGAAACAGAGACTTTAGCGTATGTGAACTTAATACACAGGAAAGGATGCACTTCGCATCCACAGGGATTCACGGCACTAAATGGTGTGAGACACTTCTCTACTGTTGTGGAAGAAAAATAGAATTAATCTTCAGCCTCACATCAGTTCCCAAAGTAATTTCAGGTGGATTTCAGACCTCAATGTAAAACAAAACTGTAAAAACATTAGACAAAAATATAAGAAAATGTAACCTGGAGAGACAAAAGACCTCAAACAAGACACAGAAAATGCAAAAGGCTAAAATAAAGAACACATACGCTTGAATACCTCAAAATTGAAAATTCCTATACGACTCACGATACAGTTAAGAATTACCCACAGACTTGGAGAGAACATTCACACCAGACATAGCAAGGGATTCACAGATAGAATATGTCATCACCTCCATAGAGTAATATGAAAAAGATAAACAACAGTGGAAATTCAGGCAAAGGATATAAACACACGACTCATGGGGGAGAAATTACAAATGCCAATAAACGTGGAAATGCTCAATTCAGTAGGAATGAGGGGAAACTTGTTGAAACAAGACATCCTTTCTCACCTATTTGATTGGCGAACATGAGCACGACTGATAATAGCGGGTATCAGCAGAGAAGTGTGGAGACAGGATTCGTACGTGCTGTTGGTGAGAATGTACTTTGAAGGGCCTTCTGCGGAGAGCGATCTGGGCGCATCTATTGGCACAGAGACCGCACAGGCCCTGGCTTCTCTGCTTCCCAGATCTACCTGGAGAAACGCCCACTTGTGCGCAAAGGAGGCGAGAAAGAGGACATCCACCACCATATTCCCTGAAGGAGTGAGAACTCGGAGGGAAAAATTAAACATCCTGCAATGGAGACTTGGTTCAACGCAGAGGAATCTGGTGCTGCAGTTCTTGGACTTAGGAAGCCTGGGGGAGGGGGTTCCTGGCTGACCCCTTTGCCGTAAAACGGTGCGTAGAACAGTGTGGTTGGGACGAGGGGTGTGCAGCTGCCCCCCCCACTGTGATGCAGTGAGGCTGGGTCGAGGGGTCTGTAAGTCCTACAAGGTGGTCACCACAGGGCAGACGGTGAACCTCAGGGAAGCAGCGCCCACCCTTCCCTGGCTCGGCCAGAGCAGCCCAGTGGGTAGCACCCTGACTTGTCAGTGTTTGTGTCACGCTGATTCCTGTGGAGTTAGGTTTGTGGGACTCTCTCATCTTTCACGGGCCTTAGCTGATGCTGGACCTCAGGTATGAGCGGAGGGACACGGGCTGGAGGCCTTGGAGACGCGGCTCAGGGTACCTGATGAGCGTGTGTCCTGCCCACTGGGCGCTGCAGCCCGGTCCACCGTGGCCACTTCCCTCCCACATCTTCTGCACATTGAAGACAAGCCTCCCCACCCAGGAGGCCGCAGGTGTCCTCTCCCCTTGTCTGGAGTCTCCGGGTCTCCTCATGCCGGTCCAGGGCCTCACACACCTTCTCCTCTGAAGTCTCAGGCAGCGAGAGACTGGTGACTATTTTTAGGTTTCCCTCTGTGCACGCAGGTAAAATTTTAATGAGCAGGACTGGCGATGCACTGAGTATGTCTGATGTCGACAGGAGAAATTAGCCCTCTGCTAAGCCAGCTCTGTGCTTTCATTACACGCATCGGATCAATGCTGGGAAAACAAACACAGACGCCAGGCATCCCTCGGACGCGTTCTGGGGGAGAATCCACTGCAGGAACTGCTGCACTAAGTAGTGGAGGAAACCGCGGGGGACGGTCCTCACGGGGCCATCAGGAGGCACTGCGGAGAGGACCCCGGGGGATTATGGGTTACAGAGCTGAGTACGGACCTCTAGGGTCCTGAGCAGGTGCCCCCCACGGGGAAAGACACAGGGGTGTTTTAGCCCCTAAAGCGTTGCTACTCAGACGGGTCCATGGACCAGCAGCCTCACCACCATTGGAGCTCGTTATAAATGCAGATTCCCAGGCTCCTCCCTCCGTATCTGCCTCTTCGGTGGATCAGAACCCCGAGCATTCTCAGGGCACACAGCTGCCCAGGGCAAACACTGCATTTCCCAGCCACCTTTGCAGAATCAGGGATCATCTGACCAGTGGATTCCAGTTGTGCCCAGTGTGCACTGTGAGCAGAGGTGATGGGAGCAGCTTGCGGGTCGTGCCCGGAGGGGATGCAGGGGAGCCCTCCCCGCCCATTTTTCCCAGCCACTGGCTGAATGAGGCCCAGTCTGCTTGGGTCAGCTTCTTATCTGGGCCCAGGAGGCCCCAAGGGAAAAGGGGACCTTGTGAGCTTTGGAGAAATTTAATCTCTTTATCGTGTGGTGACCACTTAGCTTCCTGTGGCTGGGCTTCCTCAGCTGTGAAATAGGGATGAGGATGGTGATGGAGATGATGACGGTGAAGATGGTGCCTTATCTCCAGGGGGAGGAGGACAGGTGATGGGGTAACGGCAGGGCTTGGAGCAGGCCCTGTGTCTACCGTTACTAACACCATTCTTATTAACACCTCGTGTTCTCGGTGAAGTGGACTTTTCCCCTCCTGTCCTGGGCCCCTGGTTAGAAGGCAGGAAACAAGCTCCCCTTTAGAAAACCTCCCTTCCCAGCTTGTCCTCAGCAGGAGTCCTCTACAGAAGGCATGCATGTCCCCCAGGCAAGCAGGGGACACAGGCCGGTCCCCCAACCCTGTACCAAGGGCCCCACTGGGCCTGGTATCCTGGAAGGCTCATTAACACAGCAGACCCTGTTTCCTGCAGTAGCACCAAGATCAGTGGCTCCCATTGTGCTTAGCTGAAGGGAATCAGGAATGGACACCAGCGGGCAGGCGCTGGGTCACTTTGTCAAGGAGGCTGATGTGCCCACCTCCTGGGCAGTTTCCAGGGGAGGCATCGGCGCTGCCCCTGCAAAGTGGTGGGGCTGGCGTCCCCGGGCTGGTGTCCACACTCCAAAGCACATTAGCCTGGATTGGGTGGGCAGAAACGTCACAGACGTGCTCATTCAAGGCCTGGCTGATTAGTGGCCGGGACACCTTGCCTCGTGTTTAATTGGACCCTCGCATCCTTTTCTGTGAATGTCTTCTCCTAATGTCTGAGTTTTCTGTCAGGATTTCTCTGCTTGTTATTGATTTCCAGAAGCCCCTTTGATGCTTCGTGCACCAAACCTTTGTCTATTAAACACAGCAAACGTCGTTCCCCCGTCTGCCCTCTGTCTTTTCCCTGTGGTGTGGTGGTCGGTGTTCTGACTCAGAGCTCCACGGTTAACCACGAGTCTCTATGAAATGAGTTTTCTCACCTAAATCTCCACTCTGATCTCTCTGGCAATCAGAGGACTTTTCTCAACTAAACTGAATTCACGGCAAGGCTTTGTGGCACCAGAGGGCCATCAGGAGAAAAGCCTAAATGAAACACTTTTCTGGGCAGTTTCTGTTTTGGCACATTTCTCCAGGACATGGATTCCAGCTGGGGACAGTTGTAACCAGGCTGATCTTTGCCCAGAAGCCGGGAGGCATCCATCCCTGAGGAAACCTTTGAAGTCCCCACAGGGCACACAGGTTCTGAGAAGGTCAGGGCTGTGGCATTTGGGGGAGCCCTGCAGACCCAAGCTGTTTTCTGGGCCATGACCCCCCTGATCGGGGCTGCCCTCCACTGAGCCCCCTGCCGTCAGGGTCCGGGTCTGGGGGAGCAGCCGCTGGATGCATGTGGATCTTGGGGGGTCTCAGCGTTCAGGTCGCCCCTAAGGAACTGAGGGAACAGCAGCCGTTCCCCCGCTGCCTCGGCCCCTGTGTCTGTGGGATGAACAATGCATTTCTCAGAAGCCTGTGATGCAGGGTGAGGGCAGAGCCTTTGTCCCGGGCTGTGCGGGGCTTTACTCCCCACCGGCTCAGGAGGGAACCTGAGAGCTGTGAGCGGGGCTCCCTCTGGGCACTGGGGAGGGCAGGGTGAGGACCAGGGGCCCCGGGGTCCGCACACAGCAGGGGAGCCGGGGGCCATCAAGCCAGTGTGCGTGTCCCGCTCGCACTGCGGGGGTCCCTGTGCCCCTGCACCTCCTGGTTCCATGCCTGGGGGACACCCCTTCCACCTTTCCTGGGCCGGCCCCCTGAAGGCAGCCTCCAGGAGAGCCTCAGATATGACCTGCACTGGTCCCGTGATTTCCTGTATGAGTTAAGTGTTCATATTTGCATTTAAACTATTGTTGTAAATGTAAAAACGAGTGGTAAAATTTATGCTAATGACTGAAGACTTTAATTTTATTGACATAAAACATTAAATAGCACATGAAAAAGCCCACGGCAAGTGTAGACACACCACAGAAGAAAGAAAGGGTTTGTATTTTAGTGCCATTCAACAGAGCTTTTTCCTGATTTTGGAACAAGGGGCTCTGAATTTGATCTTGTGTTGGGCCCCCAAATCATGCCCTCGGCTCCCACCTGAGAGCCCCTGGGGAGGGTTTGTGTCCTGTCCCCAGGCTCTCTGAGGGGGACGGCCAGTCCACGCCTGAACTGTGTCCCTGGAGACACAATTGAAAAAAGAACTTGAAAAATGCAGGCCTTACTTGATTCTGTGCCACAAAAACAAACGTGTTGCTCAGGCTCATAAATTTTTGGAAAGGAATTTCTGTCTAAGAATGCCAGCTTCAGGAACGTTCTCTGCTCTCACAGCTGTGACACAAGGTCACAGCCTCCTCCAGGCAGGAGAGACTCCCTCCTGGTCCCTGCAGACGCCCAAGGGCTTCACCTGTGGGACCACGTGGGACTCTCAGCGTCGAGTGCCATGATGGCCCTGGAGCTGGGACAGATTGAATTTAAGAGGGTCCCTGGAGTTCCAGAATTAATAGACAAGCTTGTTGATCATGGAGAAGCCAGAGGAGAATCGTCAGGTAAAAATGGCAGTGCTGACAAGGGACAGAGAGGTGCCACGTTCCAGAGAATCAGGAAGCGGGGGGCGCCCATCTCCCCTGTGTGAGTCCTCCCCCCTCCATCCGTGCCAGGCGTCACCACACCTCACTGGGTCCGCACGTCAGTTCCGGGAGCATCCTGAGAGCCAGCCCAAAGGCACACGCTCAGAGCCTGCATTTGTCAGGATCCAGAGCAGCAGAACGAAGAGGAAGTGTATCTATAGAAAGACTTATCGTGAGGAACTGGCTCAGGGAAACCAGGAGGGCTGTGCATCCCAAATCTGCAGGATGGGATGGCTGGCTGCAGACCCAGGAGAGCAGACGATGTGGTCCCAGTCTGAAGGCCATCTGCTGCAGAATTCCCCCTTGACCTCGGAAAGGTCAGTCTTATGTCCTATCCGGGCCGTCGCCTGATTGGACGAGGCCCACCCACACCAGGGAGGGCAATCTGCTTTACTCAAAGTCCACGGATTCAAATGCCAATCTCATCTAGAAACACCCTCACAGAACATCCACCAACTACCTGGGCCCCGTAGCCCGGCCAGGTTGACACAGAAAACTATCCCTGACAGCCCCGTCGCTCACATTTGCCTGGACCATCAGTGTCTGATGTCTCTGCTGGGGAATCCACCCTGATGAGAACAACGGGACCAGGAGGGAGGAGGGGTGTGTGGGCGGGGGAGGGGAGAGGGCAGGGCTGTTCCTGGCCTCAGGGTGCGGGCAAAGCAACACTAAGGCAGAGCAGGGTCCTGCTGGGGGTCCAGCGGAGGGCAGACGTGAGCCAGGCCAGTGAAGGGGGCCGGGCGCAGACATGGGATGCAGCTCGCGGGTGGGGCGTCCTAGTGGAATGTGCTCCCTCAGGCCCAGCAGAGCGCCCCCTCAGGTGCAGTTCTTGCCCCCCTCCTCGGTTCACGGCGGACATTGGCTCCTCGTGTCCACTCAACCCCTGAGCTGTGAGGACTCATCCTCCTGCCACAAGGACGGCTTCTGGAGCGGGCAGCTAACCCACTGGAGCCCATCAGATTCGGGCAACGTTCACATTGGAACCTGGGGACCCAGGCGAGCTCTCGTCCCACCACCAGTGACCCTGCGAGGCTGTGGCTGGAGCTGCAGCCTCTGCCTCATCACCTCGGGGATTTTTCAAACTCATTAACAAGCTTTGGAAAGGAAATGGTGTTTTCTTGTATAATGACGATAAACATGAGCTCTCTGAAGCCCATTATCAGAGGGAATAGAGACAATGTCCCATCGAGGGGAAAGAAAGATGACTGTTTAGACTTTCTGTAATAACCAAGTGTATAAACCAATATCGTAATGATCTGAGTATCGCATTGTATCAAGAGCATCGCTTATTTCCCGCTGCGGCCGTTCCCGTTACAGGGAGAGCAGCCCCCGACTGGTAACTGGCTGCAGAGGCGACCCCTGTGGTCTCTGCCTGGGAATTTACAAGGTCACTGTCACAAGCTGCTCTTCCACCTCGTGGTGTGGACGGGGTGAGCGTTAGAGTGTTTACGCTGCTCTCAGAGTGACCTGCTACGTGTCCATTAGATATCACCAGCTTGTTCTGCATCGCTTGCCATGGAGGAATTTTAATGATGTGTTAGTACATAAAACAAGTGGAGAAAACAGATACGTCCCGCCCCCCCAACTATTGCCCCGACAGCAGCACTGAAGTCTTAACAAATGAATCCGTAGCTCCCGATGCACTGAGAATAAAATCCAAAGTCCTCCCGGTGACTCTGAGTCAGGACATGCCACCTCCCCACCCCCAAGTCTTCCTCCTCTCACCCCTCCCAGCCACCCTGCCCTCCTGTCCCTGAGACCCTGGGTCCCATGCCTCAGGGCCTTTGCACGTGCTCTTCCATCTGCCTGGAGCACCCTACCTGCCTGTGGCCAGCACTGTGCAGGTCTCCCTCAGAGGAGCCTCCAGACCGGCCAGGATAGAGACCCTCTCCCTGCCCCTCGCATACCCCTGGAGCATTGTCATCTGTTCGTTTCTTCATAGCCCTTAACACTGTGGATTTAATCTCATTTTCTTATGTATTTACCTGTATGTTGTCCCTCTAGCTGTCCTGGGGTGGGATCCCCAGCACAGAACAGCGCCTGGCACGTAGCAGGTGCTGCAACAAGTGTTTGTTGAGTGAATGGTGGGGTGGGGTGTGGAGGGGATGGCTGGGTACAAGGTCCAGCTCAGTCACGAGGGCGAGCAGAAGAGGAGAGTCTAAGGTGACAGATTCACGTGGTGGATCCGGAAAGACTGTTTCAATTGACATTTACAGCATACTGCAAACAGAGCAGGGATATTAATTTTCAAAGTGTATCGAACTGAATTTACCTTTGGGCAAAGCCTCAAATCAGGCTCTGCAGCCACCCGTCCTTCTGTAAATTGCATCCTCAAGACAGCTCCCGAGAGAGCAAGTGGGAGATCGGTTCCCCCGTCACGGCTCCTGTCGCCCTGTCCTCCATCCACAGCTCTGAGCACGTGTTTTAGTCCAGCCACTATCTGAGCATCGCACACGGGGCTGCAGGTGGGAACAGGATTTCTGAGACACAGAGGTGCATCCACCCACGTGTACTCGTGAAAACCATTCCTACCGCGGCGTGGTCACCATCCCGGCGCTCTGGCGTGAACACTCCCCGTGCGCCTGGAACCAGCCCTAAGCCCTCACTTTCCTCAGCAGGACATGTTGAGCCCGGGGCCCCTCCCTCTAGAGCAGCTGTGCAGGTTCAGCAGATCCTGCACCTCTGAGCCATCCCACCTCTGCCAGGGGTGCACTCGGGGCGCAGGGCTGGAGTAGCCCCTGGGCAGGTGAGCGTGGCTGGTGCAGGTTTGTCTGTGCAACTGGAAGCCCTGCCCTTAGGAGAGGAGAACCCTCTCCTGTTCTCCGCAGTCCCCACCCCTCCCTATGACTCACCTCTAGGACCCTACTCTCCTCACATTCCAGTCTGCACCCCGAGGACATTTGAGTTCATGGCCTTGTCCTACATCAGTGTGTGGGCCTAGAGGTGTGGTGCTGTGGTTAGGAGCTGGGTGTGAGGGGCTGAACTGCCTGGAAGTGAGGGTCTCACACTCTGTGTCTCCCTGGCATGGCTGTGAGCCCAGGAGGTGGCTTTGGGTAAATTAGAAATGGACCCTTCCTCAGACACGTTACTGCCATCTGCTGGGAAATCATCCCGGTGTCTGTATAACCCCGGGGTGTCTGTGATATGAGCTGTGCTGCTAGACTCGGGCAGTGCACAACCTGGACAACCGCACCTGGCAGCCCTGCCTCCTCCTCCTCTGCACTCCCTGCTCCTTCACTCCCCCACCCCCAGAGCTCCAGTCACCAACGACATTGTATAATTTATCTAATAAATGTCCTTTGAATATATTCTCCAAGAGGGCTGTGAATTGGGTCTGTTTTATTCAAGATTGTGTTTCCAGTGCATAAATCTGTCTAACACAGAGTAGGGACTCAACAAATATGTGTTGAATGAATGAATGAATGAATGAATGAATGATTGCAGGAATGAGTTCTCCTTCATTCCTTCCCCTCTTCACCTCCGGTGTCACCAGCAGAGCCCGTGGGCAGAGGTCACCGAGTTTTGTGCTGCCCCGACCAGCCTCAGGGGTCTCGGGCTTAGTCCAGGAGAGACGCTCAGAGCAGGTTTGGGGTTGATTCCTCTGTTTGTAGAAGCTGTGTCTGGGCACAGCTGCCAGGGGCGCAATTACGCTGTTAAGTGAAGCGCAAGAAAAGGAGCCGAGTTAGGTTATCACATAAATGTTTGGACAACTGCACAGGTGCCAAGGAGCCACTAGTGAAAATTCAAGCTTTGGGAAAAGTTTTGACTCTGTAGAGTTAAATGTTTGCGTTGATTATTAAATTTCCGAGCAGTGAAGACGAGCTGGGAGCGGGGATGTCTGAGGCAGGAGATTATTTCTTAACTGGATGGAGGGAGGCTGATTCCATCTTGCAGGATTGGATTCTGATAACTTAACCTCCACCCTGTGACCCCTGACTCTGTAAACCTCAGAAGCAGCAGCAGTTTATCTTCCTTGTTTTAAAGATGATAAAGTTGATAAACCCTCCCACTTCTGCTCCTCCCAGCAAAGGGACAGTGAACTCGGGGGTCGGTCACGTCCTCCCAGCTTTCCCCTCAGGGTTCTGCACACACGGGGGGTGGATGTGAGCCCTGCAGTCCTCAGCGCTCAGGCAGTCATGAGCGACAGAAAATCGCACCCAGACTGACCATAGCCCCAGGAGCGCTGGTCACGAGACTCAACTGCAGGGGCAGGTGGGGACCAGCATCCAGTCGGCAGGACCCGGGGGTTCGAGAGACGCTGTTAACTGGCCTCTCTCTGCGTCAGACACTCTCCCTCTGTCTCCTGTGTGTCCTCCTCCAGAGAGCCTGCCTGTCCTGGAGCACAGCGTCCACTCCCAGCTCAGGACTCACGTGGTCTCTGCTGACCCCCTTCCGATTGTCCCAGACCGTGGGATCCCACCTCATGTGCCCGACCTGGATGGCGTCACCACCCCACCCCGAGCCCTTCTCTGTGACCTGGGCCCAAGGGCCGTCCTGGAGCCTGGCGGCAGGCATGGGGGTGCAGTGCCCACCTCCCTGGTCCACACGCCTGAGAGGAGGCGGCTGCCCCCAGGGACGGTGGGCATGGCCGGTGCACACTAACCAGCAGACACCAGTGCCCCCCCAGCCCCAGGTGAGCAAACAGGGCTCCCGACAGGTGACTGAGCAGCTGGGCCGCGTGGCTGGTAGGACGCAGAGTCGGGGTTCCCACGGGGCTTCTGTCTGTCTGTCTGTCTGTCCATCTGCGAGGCCCTGTCCTCAGCCCCCAGCCTGCGTGGGCTCCCACCTGAGCATCTGTCCTGCTCACTGGAGGAGAGACGTCGCATGGACATTCTGTGTGTGTGACGGGCAACGACAGCAGAGACTCAGGAGGAGGTGGAGGTCGGCTCCTGAGATGTGGCGGAAGGACAGGCGGCCTTGGGGCGAAACGCACACACGGCCCTGGTCAGCGCAGGGCCCTGCCGGCCCCAGGCCCTCCGTCCAAGCCGGCCCGCCCCGCCCGTCTCCTGGGTGCCGGGCTCCGAGGGGGACACTCTTCTGGTAGACAAATGGCAGCTCCGGACTGGCTGCGGTGGAGTCAGCAAGGGAGGTGGGAGCCACGCAGGGGCTGGGCGGCCAGGCGGTGAGCAGTCCGGGCCCTGGGTCCCCCGTGAGGTCCAGAGCGTCTGGCATGGGCGTCCAGAGTCCTCTCCCGTGGAGCCACGCAGGATGATGCTCTTACGTCCCCAGCAGGTCGTGACAGCTCCGGTGACACGGTGTCGCCAGCGAAGCTCATCAGACTCGGTGCCCAGAGCTGCACTGCGGGCTGCCCGGGTAGCCACCCTGCCTGCATGTCCCCACGTCCCAGGCCAGGGAGGGAAGCAGGCGCCCAGCCTCAGCCATGTGGTCTGTGCAAGTGGTTTAGGAGGGCGGTGGGTAGAGGCCTCTTAGCCCCGAGGGAAAGTTCCCGTCAGCGTGGGGACTGTCTGCAGCCCTGTTCCCAGACCCTTGCCCGGGGACAACCTTGCCAGTGGCCTTTCTGAGAACCGTGGTTCACATACCAGGCTAGCCCTTCTCTGCACACTTTCTCACTGGGCTGCTCAAGGAGCAGGATGGAGGTCCAGAGTGTCTGGAGGCCGTCCCACGAGGGGATCCTGGCTGCGAGTTAGAGCATCCAGACAAGGGGGCGGGGGACGGAGGAGGGAGAGCCTGACCTGGCTCCCACAGAGATGTCAGCTTGACAACGACACCGGTCCACGGCCTTTACCAGACGATTGCAACTGTGCGAATGGACACAAAACATACAGAGATGTCCTTGTGACACTGATAATACAAAGTAGGAGGGGGTCTAAAGAAGCAGGAATTTTGTAGGTGGCTGAAAGTGAGTTGTTATCAGTTTAAAATAGATGGTTTTGTCTAATAAGGTGTTTTTTAATCCCCTCGATAACCACACAGAAAATACCTATGGAGGATGCACCAAAGAAATCAAACATGTCACTACATTAAAAAGCAACACACAAAGGAAGACAGCAAGAGAGGAAAGTAATGAGAGAGGACAGAAGACAACGTGTAAAGGCAACAGGAAGCCCTTCCCCTCAGTAATTACTGTAAATGTAAACGGATTAACCTCCCCAGTCAAAACACATCAACTGGCTGATGGATAAAGAAACAAGATTTCGCTACATGCTGCCCATGAGACCCTCCCTTAAGACACAAGGGTGGACACGGGCTGAAAGTAAAGGATGGAAACAGGTCCTCCAGCAACTAGTGACCAGAAGGGGGCACGGGGAGCTCTGCTTATATCTGATCCAACAAAATATACTTGAAGTAAAACAGTGTCACAAGAGACAAAGAAGAACATTATATAATGAAAAAAAGGGTCAATTCAGGAAGACAGAGCAATTGTGAATATACGTGCACCCAACAGCCTAGCTCCTAATTACAGGAAGCAAACGCCGGTAGAACTGAGGGGAGGTGTAGACAGTAGCACAGTGACAGCAGGAGACACGGTGCCCACTTCCAGTAAGGGATGGATCAGCCAGACCGAAGTTCAGTGGGGAGACACGGGCTCACCCCACATGGCAGGCACGTGCAGAACCCTGCACCCAGGAAAAGCAGACACACACCTGCCTCCAGCTCACACGACGCGTCCCCCAGCAGAGACCACCTGCCAGGCCACAACACAAGTCTTATCAAATTTAAGAAGATTGAGGTCATACCAAATATCTTCCCCAACCAAAAGGGAATAAAACTAGAAACTGGTAGGGAAGAAAAGCCAGGAACTCACAAATACTTGGAAATTGAACCACAGTCTCTTGAACAATCCATGGGTAAAGAAGAAATCACAAGGGAAATTAGAAAATATGTTGGGACAAATGAAAATGGAGCACCTCATACCAAAACGTATGAGATCCAACAAAAGCAGTGCTGAGAGGGAAGGTGAAAGCAGTAAATGCTTAAATTTAAGAAGAAAGTCCTCAAATGAACAACCTAACGTTACACCTCAAGGAACTTGAAAAAGAAGAGCAAACTAAACCCAAAGTTAGCAGAAGGAAGGAAATATTAAAGATTAGTCCAGAAATAAATAAAATAGAGAATAGAAAAAAATCAATGAAACTAAAGTTGTTTTAAGGATCAAGAAAACTGACAAACCCTTAGCTAGAAGAAAAAAGAAAAGACTCAAAAATCAGAAATGAAACAGGAGACATTAGAACTGATGCCATGGACATACACATGGTCTTAAGAGACCTCCTTGGACAATTACACCCGAAAATTTGACAACTGAGAAGAAATGGATAAATCCCTAGAAACAAACAACATACCAAGACTGAATCATGAAGAAATAGAAAATCAGAGCAGACCCACAACAAATAAGGAGTGTGAATTATGACCCCAACCTCCCAACAAAGAAAAGCCAAGAACCAGCTGGCTTCACTGGTGAATTCTACCAAACATCTAAGAATTTAATACCAATCCTTTTCAAACTCTCAAAATCAGACAGAGATAGTATAAGACAACTACAGACCAGCACCCTGATACCACTGGTGAATACTGATGTAAAAATCCCAGCAGCCCCTCCAGACCCTCCAGGGCCCCTCCTGTTTGAGCAAGAGGCCGGCATCTGAGGCTGATCAGGGCAGCCATGCTGCTGCAAAGACTCTGATGGGGCTGATGAGGGGCCTGGAGGGGTGGGCGTGCAGGGCGGGACACATCGCCCCTTATTAGAGGCTTAACGAGCCTGCACCCTGTGGAATTCTGTTTCAGTGAATAATCAGCTACCAATCAAGGGGATCAATTGCCAAGATCACCCCATTGCAGCCTGGGAGGGAGGGAGTGGAGCCTCCCCGCCAGCCCAGCTAGTGGGGGCGCCTCAGGGGGGATTAAATACACGCTCGGAGACAGACAGAGAAGACTGTCCTCCTCCCATCCCATCCCCAGAGCCGGGGGGCCAGCAGAAATGGCTAAAACAGCCCATGATTTATGTTAAGATAAAGCACTTCTTTCCTGAGGGCTCCAGTAAAGTAGGGGACACCATGGTCCAGCTTCACCGCGGACCATGGAGGGTTCGCTGTGGCCCGAGAAAAGGAATATCCCCAGTCACCAGGCTTGGCTAACATGTCCCCTGCTGAGCTCAGAGGTGGGTCTGCCCCCCTCGAATGAATGGACTGAGAATGGGGATGTGGTTCCCGAGGAGATGCTGGGCCAGCGCAGGTACACACACGGCCCAGGTGAGGCCGATAGCCCAGGACACGTCGGGCGGACGGTAAAGGCCAAGCGGACCAGGGAGCTGGGACGGGAACAAGCCACAGGGCTTCTAGACTCAGCATCCACCTGCCCTTCCCCGTCCTCCCACCTGCTGAAGAGCCACACCAGCTTCCTGTCCAGGGAGAACTCGGAGAGCGGAGGGAGGCGGCAGGGCCGCAGGTGGACAGAGGCAGGTGCTGTGGACGCCGAGTGGACCAGGCTGGCCTCAGGTGAGCGAGGCTCAGGAGGGCTGGCGGGGAAGCCACGTGAGGTTTCCTCTGCTCTCTGCTGCCCCCGTGGAAGCCCTCTGTGGGGTACGGAGGGGGCACAGGCAGGGTCCGGGGAGAACAGACGAGAGGGACCCTGCAGTGCACACCTGGCCCTGTGGCCCCAGGCGCAAGCAGAGAGGAGGTTAGGGGCCCTGGATGTCCCCAGGAAGGGGGATCAGGGGACAGAGGTGAGGCAGAGGTTCACGTCCCACGGGCATCCTGCACAGCTGACACTGATGCTGCTTACTCCCCTCCACAGACACACAATAGATGTAAGTCATTGGATGCCCGGGTACCATGGTGACGGTGCCATAGCAACCCCCACCTGTGGTCTGCACACCAGTGCAGGTGGGATTAATGAGTTTAGGTTAATTTAGTAACGTAATCGCCCTGGGGAGTCAGGTCTAAGGCCACTTTGAACGCTGGGCCCTGACCATCCAGGACCCGCCTGAGAGGACAGAGGGGAGACGAGGTCACAGGTGGGACCAGGAAGGAACCGCACCTGAGCTCCAGCCTCCCATCTGCCATCACTGCCGCCTCCGTGGCCGTGGGCAGGGGAGGAGGAAGGGGTGACCTGAGCTGCAGGTGTGGGTGATGTTTGCATGGCCCCTGTGGCCGGCGGCGCGCACGCTGGATCACTCACACCTGGAGAAGCATCAGGACCACAAGAGCCCGAGTCCCTCCCAGCCTCCCTCCCCCCTCCCTCGGAGGTACCACCGTCCTCAGTCCTGTCTCCCTCCCCATTGCTTTTGTTTATGCTTTAACCCCTCTTCAGTCATCCTTCACACACAGAGGTGATTGCTGTCACTCTGCACATCTATGGGATGCAGTTGTCCAGCCCGTGATTCCCTGCGATTTGCTTACTGTGTTCAACTTACCTTTGGAGCCTCGTCTGTGTTGAAGCGTCCATAAGTAGTTCCTTCGTTCACTTTCCTTTCTGGGCAGAATCCACATGTACCGCACTTTATTTATCCGTTCTACACAGTTGCTTGCTTGCTTGCTTGCTTATTTTTTTGTGAACGATGCTTCTGTAAATATGAAGTTTGTTGAGATGATTACGTGAATCTATCATCTATCTGTTCATTTCTAATGACCCCCTAATGAGGGGGTCTGGCAGATGGTAAAAGTTACCGGAGTGTGTGTTTGTGTGTGTTAATTATTACTGTGTTACTGGTAGGACCAACAAAAATGCTCAGATTGGGATATTCTGGCAACAGTAGCAGGTGCGTGTGCGCACACACACACACACACACACACTGACACAAGCACACACTCTTCATAGGTGGATGTTATCAAAAGACACCACAGAGTGACTTGGGGAGTGAGGCTGCCCCTCCGACCTGTCCCGTCTCTGACCTGTGACGGGAGCTCAGGGAAACAGACCCCAGGCGAGTCCAGCCAGGCCCTCTGGGCAGACAGAGGTGCAGGGCTCTGGGGTCTGCCTTGGGGTCCTAGGGAGGGGAGGCTGGGTAAAGGCTGCCAGGAGAGAGGGAGGTGAGCTTATCCGGGGCCAGAACGCTTGGACCCACAGCATGAGTGACAGTGTCACAGACCCACCAGCCGTGCCTTCCAGGGGAAGCTGAGGGCTCCTGGAACCACACGAGTCCCTACCCTCGCCCCATAGGGACCCAGGGTGAGCTGTGACCCTCAGCTCAGAACCAAGGACACTCGTCTCAGAGCCGTCTTGTTCCATGTCCTGGTCACCACCCCTCCACCTCCTCCTCCGCTTCCCTGGTCTTCCAGCCCGACCCTGTGGTCCTGGGTGCCCTGGGGGACGTGGTTCAGAGGACAGGGTAGGCGGGGTGAGTTCACAAATGGGCTTCAAGATAAAACAGCAACAAACACATCATCCACAACATTAATAACAATAATTATATTAATTGTCGATGATAGAGGGCTGTGCTGTGTCTGTGCTGCTTTAGCGGGGCTGTCCGTCTACTCTTCATGACTCAGTGACGTCAACATGATGACTGTCCCCATTTCACAGACGGGCAAACTGAGAGTCAGAGCGGTGACGTCATTGCCCATGGCACGCGGCTGCGAGCTGCATTATAGCTCAGCTCTGCCCGACCTCTCAGCCTGTGCTCTTCACGTCCTCCTGCCCCAGACCTGGGTGTCCTGCCAGCAGGTCCCGGAACCCCCAGCACATGGAGACCACGGGGCCTCCTCTCCCGAATCCCAGGCTCTTCCCCACCGGCTCCAACTGAGATTCCGGCTTTTCTTTCCTCTGCCCCCAGAGCACAGGCACAGGCCCAGGCAGCATTAATGACGGTGGCAAAGCCACCTTGGATGGTGCCTGGTCAGGACCTTTCTCACTCGGCCTCTGCACGGTCTGAATCACGAGCAGGAAAACAGCTTTGGCATGAATCCCGGGGCAATAAATTGCAGCAGGCACACTGCCAGGAAATAAGGGCACGTCTACAGCTCTGGGATGTGGCCCCTGAGCGGTGGATCAGACGAGGCTTTACCAGGAGCCCAGCCTCCCGAGTCATGGCTCCACCCCGAGTCCTCATGGACTAAAGATTTAGTCACTCAGGTTTTGAAATAGGCAGGGCTGTCAGCCTTTTCTCCACGGTGGGTCCTACGCGTGATGGATGCTCTTCGAATGCGCAGCAGACACTCTCCCGAGGCTCATCTAGAGTCTGACAGACCCAGAAAGGTTGTGCAGGGGGTGAGTGGAAACAGCAGCTCCTGAGCCCCAGATGAAGGCTGGCTCTTCCGTGCTGAGAGGGACAGAAAGAGCATCCCTGCCCGTCTGCACTGAAATCGCCCCCCAGGGGTACTCGGAGGTTCCCGATGCAGATCCTGTTCTCTTTGTGGACCCCTGGATGGGAGTGAGCTGGAGGTAAGAGGTGAGCGGGGGCGGGGGGCGCGGCTGTTCTGGCTGGTCCCCGACCTCACCCCTTCCCTGGGCTCCGTGTTCTTCTCTACTGTGATGATGAACAAGCCACCTTGGTCTTTGCATCTCTGCTTCCAGAACCCAGTCTCAGCCTGTAGACTGAGAGAAATCAGTGACAAAGTCAAAGAGAAAGTCCATTTGTGTCAGCATGTGTTACGTCTTTCTCCAAAGAGAGCTGGAACAGGGCAGACATTCCCACCTGGGAAGTGCTGCCTCTGAAAGCAGGGTGCCCTTCCCCCCAGATTCCAGCACTCTGGGTGGGGAGGGCTGGGGACATGGATACTCCCGCCGCCACCAGGTCAGGCTGACCGTCAAGGATGATGTAGCAACACCTGTCATCACCGAGCCCTCAGTGCCCAGCAGTGCTCAGCAGGGCTCAACAGCCTGGCTGGGGACCCAGATTTGCTGTTACCTCCTGAGTCCCCAGGCTTGCTTGCAAGCCTCAGTTTCCTCCTCTGTGAAGTGGGAACACCGACCATAGTTCTCCACTCGTCAGGGTAAAGCTGTAGGAGCACCTCCTGCGATTTCAGTGTCTTCAGAATAAAAGTGTTTCTCGCTCTCGTGACGCCCAGTGCAGATGTGTCTGCCAGGCCGGTGGCTTAGTCCACCCTCAGTGGGGTTTAATGCTCTGTGGATGTCATCTTGAAACCCGTCATAATTTTATACTTGACTCTGTCCACCACCATCCGGCCTAACTGTCCCCTGCCTCCTGGATGCTGGGGCCCTGGGGCCCTTGGCCCCGTCCAGCCGCGCCCACTGCCGTGACCGCCACCCTCCGCTGGTGCAGTGACCAGGTCTTTTAGGTGAGGGCCACACTCCACCCTCCGTTCCCAGGAGGGGTCTGGGTGTGGGCACGGGCACGGGGCTGGGTTGGGCGTGCGCCCCGCAGCATCAGAGCCTGGGTCCGTGTCCTGGGGCGAGCACACCAAACAGCACAGAGCAGGCAGCTCTCACAGTAGACATTTGCGGTCCCAGGTCCTGGAGGCTGGCAGTCCAAGAGCAAGGTGTCGCAGGGGGGGTTCCCTCTGAGGCCTCTCCCCTTGGTGTGCAGACGGCCGTCTCCTCCCCTTGTCCTCGCATGGTCGTCCCCGTGTGCGTGTCTGTGTCCCAGTCGCCTGCTCTTCCAAGGACACCAGTCCCGTGGGATGCGGCCCTACCTTAATGACCTTGTTCTCCCTCAGTCACCCATTTAAAGGCCCCATCTCCACCCACAGTCACATCCTGAGGTCCTGGGGGTCAGGGCTTCAGCATGTGAATTTTGGGGGACGCAATTCATCCCATAACAGCCTTTAACCACACCCCATGCCGTGGGACCTGGGGCTCATCCTGTGCCTCTCAGAAGACCTCCCCCCCACACCCAGTTATTCCTGCTTACTGGGTGCCGGCACTGGGCCTGCTCTGCCTGTTACTGGTCCAGTCATCACCCCCCTCCAGTGGGATGCGGCTGCCGCCACCCGGCACGTGGGCGATGGAGGCCCAGTCCCGGGTTCCTCTGACTCTGGGTCTGTGCACTGAGCACCCCGACTCGCTGTGACCCCAGGAGCTCCTGGCGTTCCCTCAGTGACAGGAGCCCCAGGCCCTGAGGGGCCCTGCTTCCTGGGACCCCCAGAGAGCCGCCCCTCCCAGGCCCTCCCTGCCCCACGTGTCGGGGGCACAGACGGCCGTAGGAGCGCTGTGCCGGGGCCCAACCGAAATACACCCGAGCGGACACGTCGACCCCGTGTAATTCCGTCCCTGGAGGGGCTCCGGGGCCAGAAGAGGACATTAGGGAAAAACGAGGGAACGTGAGCAAAGTAAGGGCGTGGCTAGTAATAGTGTATCAGTACTGTTCGTTAATGGGGACAAGTGCGCTGCGGTCCCTGAGAGGTGAGCGGGGGGAAACGGGGAGGCATTGAGAGGCTCTGTGTAATTTTGCCCCAAGTTTTCAGTCGACCTGGAGCTGCTCTAAAATTGAAAGCGTCTTTAACGTAGGGAATGTGGCTGGTGTCGGGTGTGTAGCTGCAGACGAGGAGCTGTGATCCCCTGGAACTCCTCCCCGCGTGGAGGTGAGGTGGACATGGGGGCCCCCCGGGCCGAGCTGAGCGTTTCCTGCCTCAGCTCAGACGCCGTTCCCCCATCCTAAGATGGCTGCGTATTCGATTGTCACCTTATTTTTCTCTTATCTCTCAAATAAAATGTGTCCATGGGTGAAAAGCTGTAGAGTATAAAATGGGATCCAGTGGGGAGAAAAAACGTTTCTTCTTTGTTACTTTGACCATAAGTCTCCTGTTGGCCTCACCGAAAGCAGCTGCTCTCACCCTGTTTCTGAGAATCTTTCCAGAGATGGTATGAACATGAAAAAGGGCACACATGTACATGTAGACATATACACACAGGTACACATGCACACACACATATGCACAGACAGACATAAACACACACACAGATACACAGGGATACATCCACAAACACATTACACACGCACACACATACACATGTACACAACATGTACACACATGCATACACATACATAAGCACACACACATTACACACGTATACACATATACATACATAAACATATACAAACGCACACACATATATACACATACACATATACACATATACACACACACACATATACACACAACCCAGCATGTGCATATACATTTTTTATATTATACAATTCCTCAAATAAGTACATTCACAGCACTCATTATTTTTCATGGTTTCATAATGTCCTTTTGTATAGATGCCCCATAATTTATTTAAGCAATTCTTTATCAACAGACATTTATCTGTCTTTACTACAAATAGCAACATAATGAATGTCTTTGTTCAGATATCCTTATGCACATTACAGCATTATTTTAATCTGCTTGGAATGCTATTAGAATAATGCACAATAATTTATATAATGCATCCCCTATTTTAAACATTTAGATTCTCTCCAGTATTTCCACCATTATAAACAGCATTGTTATGCTCATAAATCTTGGCATACAATCATGGCATGAATTTCTAGAAGGAAGTGCTGGGCAAACACATTTTAACCCTACAGCTTTCAAGCCCATTTCCCGAGGCCTGAGTCAGGGCTGCCCCGCCTGGTGGTGCAGGTTGCACACTGCTCAGCGGTCCCAGAAGGGTCAGGAAGGGGCTGAGGAGGAGCCTGTGGTCCACTCCGCAGGTATCCAGGTGTCCCCTGGAGCAGGTAACTTTTTCTAGTCTGCACAGAGGCACAGAAAGTGCTAGCAGAGCCCTGGCTGAATTGTCAGACAAAGAGTCTGAGGTCAGGGGGGCCCCTGAAGCTTCAGACACGTGTGATGGGACCTGACCTTCCCTCTGCAATGCCAGTGGCCCATGAGCACCGAATCGTCTCTTTCCTGAGCCCCGTCTGACACTGTGCAGCCTTCTCCAAACAGGCGACTCCTGAAGGACTTAGACTTCCTTCCCTCTGATCCACATTGCCATCCAGGCCATGATTTATGAGGAGACCAGGAGGTAGAGGCCAGGGGGCTGTGAGCGCCTGCCCACAGAGAGGGGACCCCTGCCCAGAGGGACACCTGCCCCGAGAGGCCTGACCTTCTGAGTTTAAAGAGAAGCTAAGAGGCTGGAAACTGGCATTTTAACTTTAAATGCCCTGATTTTTCAAAGTTGGCTCATGCAGACCAATTAAAGCACACCCCAGGCCACCAGGCTGCAACGCCTGCCTTAAATGTTTGAAATGTGACTGAACCAGCAGAATCATGTTTAAGTAATGAGCCCCGGCAGAGGGGCCCTGGGGGGCTCAGCGCTTCTCAGACCCCAGAAAAGCCCGAGAGCACCTGCAGCCAGGCGGCCTGGCTGGGAGAAGGGTGCCCTTTTAGGAGTGCGCTTCCCCAGGGAATGGGATCCCCCAAGGCAGGGCTGCTAGAGGGGGAAGCTCCTCCCCTCCCACCTGCCGGGAGGGCACATCTGATCCTTTTCCCGCCCGCGGAGCTGAGCATTTAGACCAGTAGGAGGACCTGTGGGGAGGTGTCCTGCTCCGTTATCTGCTGGAAGTGACCCAGCACGAGGAGACACCCCGCCTGGAGGCCCCTTGGAAGTCGGACTCTGAGCCTCGTTTCCGACTGTCCACAACCTGGGGGTCCCTGGGGCAGAGCCATTCTTGGGGGACCGCCGTCCTGCAGGGCTGGCAGGTGTCATCTGTGAAGGGAGACGCGCCTGTCAGTCAGACCCGGATGTGGGAGGGGGCACTGGGTCGGGAACATCGGATGTGGGCAGCGCTCGGAGGAAATGCAGCTCCATTCCCAGGAGGACCTGGAATTGGGGTCACAGGGCTGCTGGCTGCTGTCCCGGTCTGCTGGGGGGAGTTAATTAGTGCATGCAGACAGCCTGCAAAGGAGTGTCCTGAGCCCAGGAAGTGTGGCCCGAGAGGTAGGCGTGTGTCCCCCAGCCTTGTCTCTGGGTCGCTCAGGCCTGCCCACGCCATCGGATTCTAGCCCCCCGATGGCCAGGAGGCTGAGTGCCATGAGAGCACCTCTGTGGGACTCCCCCACCCCCGCCCAGGCCGTCCAGAGAATGACCAAGTGGCCCTGAGATTTCACACCTCTGGGCTCAGCACCAGCCTCCAGAGTCTCATCCCCAGGGTCCCTGAGGTCAAAGAGGCATGTTTCAAGGGTCCCAGAAGCCCTGGAAAGGTTTGCAAACTGGACACCATGGATTTGAGGGTAAGAACTTCCACACAGAGACCTTCCCCGTTCACCTCTGACAACACCCACCCAGGGACGTCTCACATTTGGACTCGGTGGAAAGAGATTGCCGACGTCCTGGCTCCGTGACTGCCGACGTCCTGGCTCCGTGGCTGCCGACGTCCTGGCTCCGTGACTGCCGACGTCCTGGCTCCATGGCTGCCGACGTCCTGGCTCTGTGGCTGCCGACGTCCTGGCTCCGTGGCTGCCGACGTCCTGGCTCCATGGCTGCTGCAGAGAGAGCGAATTCTCCCTACTCGGCCCTTTTGTCCTGTTCGGGCCTCCGGTGCCTGGACGAGGCCCACCCCCTGTGGGCGGCCACCTGCTCTACTACATCCTTGGCTCCAAAGGCTAATTCACCCACAACACCCTCTCAGACGCACCGGAACACGCTGCCCAGCTGTCCAGGTGCCTGGTCAAGTAGACACAGAATTAACCAGCACAGGCGGATGGGCAGTGCCTGTTCACAAGGCTTAGACACATTCACGTATTTCAACCCTAACAGTTGTTAGGGCCCCATGAGCTCAAAGCCACAGGGCGGGGAGGGAGGGGAGGTGGAGGCGGCTAACAGTCCCGAGTGCCCCCTGCGGCTCTGGCCTCTCCCTGAGAAGGTCTGAAACCATCACGTGGACCCACGGACGTGCCCGTTGGGATCAGAGCTTCCTGTCACTGGAGCAGACACGTGATGCTTCTCCTCCTCTCTCTCCCCCATCCTCTGGCTCTGGTTCCACGTCTCTTTGCAGAGGAAGGAAAGAGGAAAACCCCAAGTCACCCCCCTGCCCAGATCCTACCTCACAGGACTGGGGAGTAGGGTCCCGGCAGGGCCACCCTGCACCTCCCAGAAGACACCCCGACGCCATTTCCTCCCTGTCTCTCTATCTCTCTGTCTCTGTCTCTGTCTGTCTCTGTCTCTCTCTCTCTCTATGTCTCTGTCTCTCTCTGTCTCTCTGTCTCTGTCTCTCTATCTCTCTGTCTCTCTGTCTCTCTGTCTCTGTCTCTCTCTCTGTCTCTGTCTGTCTGTCTCTGTCTCTCTATCTCTCTATCTGTCTCTCTCTATCTCTGTCTCTCTCTGTCTCTCTCTCTGTCTCTGTCTGTCTGTCTCTGTCTCTCTATCTCTCTATCTGTCTCTCTCTATCTCTGTCTCTCTCTGTCTCTCTCTCTGTCTCTGTCTCTGTCTCTGTCTATCTGTCTCTGTCTCTCTCTGTCTGTCTCTGTCTCTGTCTCTATCTGTCTCTGTCTCTGTCTCTGTCTGTCTGTCTCTATCTCTGTCTCTCTGTCTGTCTCTGTCTTTGTCTCTCTCTGTCTCTCTCTCCATCTCTCTGCCTCCCTGTCTCTGTCTCTCCTGTAGATTCAGTCAGGGTAGGAGCTGACAGGGTCAAGGGTGATCATTAAAAGCTGACAGGGTCAAGGGTGATCATTAAAAGCCCATCATCTCAAAAGAGCCACTTCTGCACCCAAACGGGGGTTTGAAGTTGCACAAGGTCAGTGCATTAAGTCCGCAATCAAAGGCGGCTGGAGCTCCCAACCCCCGCTGCTGTCTCTGCGGTGAAGATGGTCCTGACTCTCCCATCTAGGGTCCCCTCGAGGGGCCATTTCTGTTCAGACGGGCAAAGCTCTGCCTGGAAGTTTGTCGTAGGGGTTACGCTACGTGTGTTTTCACCCGCTAAGATCCGCGCAATCGCTCCGAGCTGACCGCTGCCACTAGTGTGGACGGAGGCTGGCATTCTGCCGGATTTCCCCGTAAAGTGTAATCGTGAAAACCTTGGGAGATTTCAGCTGGGACACCCACCCCCGCGGCAGAGGCACTGGGTGGCCCAGGAGGAGAGACCCTCTTTGCGCAGCCCCAGGCCGGCCCCTGGGGACAGAGCTGGCTCCCGAGCCTGGGGACTGGGGTCTTCACAGGGACGGCGTCCGTCCGTAGGGCCCCCGCGGGGCTGTGAGCTCCCTCGGCTGGGACGGCTCCCTCAGGCCGTGTCTCCCCTTCCACAGCTCTCTGTCCAGACGCCAGCACCCCTCCCTGTGCTGGGCGTGGCTGGGGGGCCCAGGCACTGGGCTCAGAGGGAGCGCCCAGCTCAGTCCATCCGACCCCCCTCGTCGGGGGCAGGCACTTCCTCACGGTCCCCACCAGCATCGCGGCTGCTGCCCAGGCCCCATCCTCCGTTCTGGGATCCACAGGCTCCCAGGACCACGGGGCATGGCTGGTCCACGTGGGGTGATTTGTGGGGTTAGGCAAACCCTCAGGACCCAGACGGGCATCACTCAGCTGGTGACCAGTGGGGGGAATCCGTGCCTGCTGTTGGCGGACAGGCCCAGGGGCTGTAGGCAGAAGGGAGAAGGCTCTGCACCTCACCCTGGGCAATGTGCAGGGTCACCTGGATGAGACTGGACAGTCGCTGGCCCTGACCCCACCCCCTGGGCCCAGATAGGTGGTCTCACTCAGGCAGAGGCAGGGACCCCCTGCTGCTGTCTGGGGTCCTGTATGTTTATGTACTCCCCTCTCTGTCCTGGAGGTAGAAACTGGAATCATTCATTTTTCTAGTCTGTTTTATAACGAACCACAGCTTGTGAAACTTCAGCCGAGGATTTAATATGGTTAACCTTCGTTTCTATGGAAACGCCCTCCCCTAAGGCCCCGGAGGTTCGTGGCTGGGGACAGGTAGGTCATGGTGCTGATCTGGGATCTGACTGCTGGGGCCCACAGCTGCCTCTGCACAGCTGGCTCAGCTTCCTCCCCTGTAAATGGGGTACAGACCCTACATCACAGGTGTGTGAGAGCTCAGTGAGTTTATCCTCGTGAAGCACCTGGAACAGAGCTGTACACCCGAATCAATGAATCCATGCGTGTTGACTGTTGGCGTCTTGGGCTGGGGCAGGGGGGATGGTGGACAGGAAGGAGGGGTGAGGGCACCTCATTGGAGGAAGCTGTTAGATGACATAATTATTGATGGGCGTGACCAGCGAGAAAGAGGCTGGGATGGGACCAGCACGGGGGCTCAGCCCCAGCTCGTCACAGGATACCTGATGTCTGGATCCACCTTCTGACCCCACAGGCCACACGCCTGGGAAATGAGTGTCTCGGGAGCTGGTGCAGGAGCTGACTGCCCTGGAGGGGCCGGGGAGTAGCCCAGCATCCCCTCCTCTGTCCGATCCGTTCACCACCTGTGATCTCTAGTGATTCTGTCTCAGTTGGTCCGACAGCGGCGCTGGTGGAGAGGGTGTTTTATCCATCCGTCCGTGGAGGCGAGCGCGCAGGGCTTACAGCCCAGCCAGCACCGGAACTCTCCCGGGCTTGGCAGGCGGGAAGAGGGGCCAGCCACCGCCCCTGCCCTCCGGCACAGGGTGCTAAGGTGGGGCCCCCCAGCCGGTCCCCAGGCCCTCACCTGGAGCTGGCTAGAGCTGCACATCCCAGGCCCACCTGGACCTGCTGAATCAGACACTCTGGGCGGCCCACAGTCTGTTTCCACCTGCCTCCAGGACGTTTCACACGCAGGAACATGGAGAATCCACTGCAGCAGGGCTGCTCAGGGTCCCTGAGAGCCTGTCCCAGGCCGAGAGCCTCTGTCTTCACTCCTTCAGGTCCCTCCTTCCAGAGGTTCCACCAGGAAGGTGCATGCTGGCCCTGCACCCGATCAGGGACCAGGGACAAACCTTCACCCTCTAAGTGGCCCCTCCATGCAGAGCCCATCACACCCATTAGCCCAAGTGATGTGATGAGTCTTTCCACCCAGTGGACAGTAAGGAGAGAGCCCGTTCCCCACAGCTTCACTGCCCAGGGCTGGAGACACACACGTGGACCAAGATCTCTTCCTCGGGGCCTTGGATTCCACGGTGTTTCCTGTACTTTGTGGAGAAATGGCCAGCAGTGAGTTTGGGAACAGCTATTTCTGCAGGATCCTCTCTGCCCTGCTTCTTGTCAGAGGCTGCTGGGGGGTGCCCCACAAGATTTCTCTGCCCTGTGATCAGAAGCCTCAGGGGCTGTATTTGTGGCAGGGCTGATGAGTCAGTGAGTCCCTAACTTCACTATGGGAAGATGGGACCCATGAGGTAGGTGTGTCCCTCGTTGGGCTGTGACGTCCCAGCTCCAGATGGTCCTTCTCTGCTCAGTCCGGTGATCCTGGGGCTGAGCCTGCAAATCCCAGGTCTGCAGGGTAAGCTGCTCCCTGTGAGGTACTGCCATTAGGGGTCACTGATGAGGGAGGGACATGCAGCAACCTGATTTCTTCCTGCTGCTCTGAGCGTGGCCCTGGCAGTGGCACTTCTCCCAGCAGTGGACATGCTTCCAGGCTCCTGATTCCCCGAGTCCCAGCCCTCCCACAATCAGCCTCACTGCACCCTCTCCAGAGCACCAGTACCTGCCAAGCAGGCCCCTCCCCAAGGGTCTGGGTCTCCTCTCCCTGGGGTCCTTCCTCCAGCTCCAGCTGGGACCTAGGGGTGGAGGCCACAGAGCAGGAAAAAAGTGCCCAGGAAGACGAGGAGAGGGCTGTGTCGGCTCCCTGGGGCGAGTCCTGGAGGGATGTAGGAGGGAGGGGAAGCCCCACGTGGCTGGTGGGGTCTCAAAGCCATGAGGACTCCACAGAAGGAGGCGAGTGTTCAGAATCCTTCGGCAGAAGAATCAGGCAGCATTCCTGCAGCCTGAGCATGCGTCACCCCTGTGTCCCAAGAGAGGCACAGAAACTCTGAGTGGGCCTCCAGGTCCGAGTCCCGGGGAGAGGGACGAGGGGTGACCCAGGAGAAACCTCCCCAGGCTGATGACGAAGGCCTGCAGGGGGGCTGGCCTGTGCCTGTCTCCCAGTGTAAACGGTGCTGCTGTGGCCACCTTCCCAGTGCGCTAGGATGTCACCCAGCTGGCAGCTGGGAAGGGATGCCCAGTGGCCATCACAATCGTTCCCACAGGCAGTGGACGTGAGTACAGATCTCAGCAAACAGCAGTAAAAAACTAGGGATGATGCGTTGTCGGTAACCATTCCCTTTGCCTTCTTTTACTTAATTGTAAGTTTATACAGCTTAATGTTTATTAATGGCTCTGTTTAACAACTGAATCACAAACTCCCTGAAAACATAACAAATGGCTCCCGCAGGTGTGTGCTCACTGAGTCCAGAGTAGGTTTGCCGGGGTCCCTCAGAGAACAGATGTCCCCTCCCTGTCCTGTGCGGACAAATAGCCTTGGCCCCAAGGAGTTGCCTTGCCCCCAGCTCCCTGGCGCTCTGTCAACCCAGGAATTCTCCCTAGGGACACAGATAGCCTCAAAGAGGCTGAGATTCAGTACGCGCCCTGTTGGGAGAACAGGGCGCAGATAGAAATTAAATTCATTTGTTAAACTGCAAAGGAACTACTGTTCCTCACACACCTGAGATTGAGCGCTGAGAGGCTTACCTGCTAAAAAAAGACTAATAAAGACCTTGACCTTGAAGTCCAAGGCAAAAGATATCTTTGAGGCCATATCTTTTTTTTTTTTTGCGGTACGCGGGCCTCTCACTGTTGTGGCCTCTCCCGTTGCGGAGCACAGGCTCCGGACGCGCAGGCTCAGAGGCCATGGCTCACAGGCCCAGCCGCTCCGCGGCATGTGGGATCTTCCCGGACCGGGGCACGAACCCGCGTCCCCCGCATCGGCAGGTGGATTCCCAAACACTGCGCCACCAGGGAAGCCCCGGGAAGCCCCTGAGGCCATATCTTTACTGACTTTCAAATTGTTCACCTCCACTCAGCTCAGCCTGGGATCAGGATGCATCACCTGTGTCTCCCAGGTGTGTCCAGAGGCCCCTTCTCTTCTCAGTCAGGACACCTGGTGGGAGGCCTGGTCCACGGAATCAGTGTTTTCTGGGGGCGTGTGATTCGCTGCTAAATTCACGCACAGTCCCTGGATTATTTTCTCATCCACATGCGTAGACCAGCAAGGGCAGTGTGCAGTGGGCTCTTTATAAGAAAACACTTTCAAGGATGCTCTGAGAACAGTTCTCCCTTCACCACAGATGAAGCCAGGGTGAGGGGTGATTCTAGCATCACCCTGATGTGGGAGCAAAATGACCCGAAATGGGCCCACAGGGCTGCAAGAGGACAGCCAGGAGGGTCCTGGACCCCAGTGCCTTCCTGACTCCCCTGCGTAAAATCAGGAGATGCAGGCAGGGAGCACCCCCCTTTCCACGATCAGCACACACCACAGGTGTCTGAGGCTTCACAGGGGGCCCCTCTGACCTCAGACTCTTTCTCTGACGACTCAGCCAGGGCCCTGCCAGCGCGCCGGTGCAGACAGGACAAGGCACCCGCTCTAGAGGACAGCCGCCCCCTGCAGCCTCTTGCCCACCTGCCTCCTCCCACCTCCTCCTGCCCCCTGCCCGTCCTGGGCATTGTGAGCAGTGCGCAACCTGTACCACAGGTTCTCCTACAGGTACAACTGCACAGTTCTGCCAACGAGAAAAGGAAGCAGCGGTGGGAGGGGAGAAGCTTCTCCCTCCCTCTAACACCTTGCCTTGGGGGATTCCTATAAAGGAGGCCCTTCCCCCAGCCAGGCCGCCTGGCTGCAGGTGCTCTCGGGCTTTTATGGGGTCTGAGAAGCACTGAGCCCCCAAGGGCCCCTCTGCCGGGGCTCATTACTTAAACATGATTCTGCTGGTTCAGTCACATTTCAAATATTTAAGGCAGGCATTGCAGCCTGGTGGCCTGGGGTGTGCTTTAATTGGTCTGCATGAGCCAACTTTGAAAAATCAGGGCATTTAAAGTTAAAATGCCAGTTTTCAGCCTCTTAGCTTCTCTTTAAGCTCAGAAGGTCAGGCCCCTTGGGGCAGGGGTCCCTCTGGGCAGGGGTCCCCTCTCTGTGGGCGGGCGCTCACAGCCCCCCGGCCTCTACCTCCTGGTCTCCTCATAAATCATGGCCTGGATGGCAATGTGGATCAGAGGGAAGGAAGTCTAAGTCCTTCAGGAGTCGCCTGTTTGGAGAAGGCTGCACAGTGTCAGGCGGGGCTCAGGAAAGAGACGATTCGGTGCTCATGGGCCACTGGCATTGCAGAGGGAAGGTCAGGTCCCATCACACGTGTCTGAAGCTTCAGGGGCCCCCCTGACCTCAGACCCTTCGTCTGACAATTCAGCCAGGGCTCTGCTAGCACTTTCTGTGCCTCTGTGCAGACTAGAAAGAGTTACCTGCTCCAGGGGACACCTGGATACCTGCGGAGTGGACCACAGGCTCCTCCTCAGCCCCTTCCTGACCCTTCTGGGACCGCTGAGCAGTGTGCAACCTGCACCACCAGACGGGGCAGCCCTGACTCAGGCCTCGGGAAATGGGCTTGAAAGCTGTAGGGTTAAAATATGTTTGCTCAGCACTTCCTTCTAGAAGTTCATCCCAGGGAAGCATTCAGGAGTGTGTGTCAAGATTTATGATCATAGCAGTATTGTTTATAATGATGGAAAAATTGGAAAATACCTAAATATTTTAAAACAGGGATCCATTAAATAAATTATTGTGCAGTATTCTCACAGCTCTCCAAGCAGGCATTAAAAATAGTGCTGTGATGTGCATAAGACCATCTGTGCAAGGATGTTCACTGCAGGCTTGTCTGGTGAAACAAAAGACTGAGATAAATGTCGGCCGATAGGGAACCACTTCAGTGAACCGTGGGCGTCTGTACAACGGCCGCTCTGCAGCCTTTGATCGTAATGACAGCAAGGTAGTTCCAACAATGTGGAAGAATCTTTGAGATTTCTGTTCATTGTGAAGAGGAAGGTCGTATAATATAAAGAAGTATACGTGTGCTACCATTTGTGGAAAATACAGAAATACATATACATTTACATGTTTATCTCATTCGTGCTTATTCTTCTATATTCTTGTTCTTGGTTGGAGCATCTCTGGAAAGACCTTGAAAACACGATGACGATGGCTGTGTTTGGTGAGGCCGACAGGGAGACTTTATGGTCAAAGTCACAAAGAAGAAGCTCCTTTTCTCCCCACTGGATCCTGTTTTATACTCTACAGTTTTAACCACAGGCATGTCTTATTTGGGGGAGATAAAGGCAAAACAAATGTCCACAGACCCCTTTCCCGGGGTAACGGCGTCTGAGCGGTCGTGGATATGATCAGCCCAGCTCAGCTGCCCCCAGTGTGTTCACATCATCTCCCTGTGAAGAACTGCTTCAGGGGATCACAGCTCCTCATCTCTGATTGGCAGCCTGAACTCTCACCCAGTCGTTATGTACATTTTAAAAGAAACCTTTTATTCTAGAATAGTGTGCGTTTTACTGAAAAGCTTTGAAGGTGGTGCAGTGTCTCCTGTACCTCACTGCTGGCTTTCCCATCACTAACATCCCACAGACTGTGGCACACTTGTTAGAGTTCGTGAATTAATATTGATATTATTGTTAACTAAAGTCCATACTTTATCCGTTCTTCGTTAGTTTTTACCCAATGTTTCAAGGAGTGTCTAGGGACACTGTCAACGAAAATAATCAATAAACAATCAATAATAAGAATAGAAAAAAAGTTTTATTTGAGCCAAACTGAGGACTAGCCTAGAAGCCTGCTTCCCAGATGACTCTGAGAAACTGCTCTGGAGAAGCAGGGTTCTCAGCACAGTTTTAGTTCTTGTCAGAAAAAAAAGAACATTAAACAAGTCAGGGTTACAGGTCTTCGAAGTTAAAAAAAAAAAGAAAAAAAGACCAGACCAGCAGGTATGCAGCGAGTCAGCGTGGCCTTGGTACCTGGGAGGGGGTCTTATCGTCAGAGGAGGACCAGCACTGGTGCCACAGGAAGAGGCCATTTAATCTCTATGGGTGTTCTTTACTTCTGGTCAATGTGCCCCTTGCTTTACGAATTAAAGCAGATGTACAGTGTATGTTTGACAGGCCACAAACAGGCTATTTTAGTTAACCTCAAATCCAAGTGAACTCATGTATAAGCCACAATGACTTCCCTGTACCTCAATATGTGAACATTTCTTTTACCAGCACCAAAGACCACAGGGGAGATGGGCTCTTCCACTTTGGTCACGGGAGCTCTTTCAGGTGGACCATTTGTCCTGTCCCATCACTGTATGCATGTGTGTGCATGTGTGTTCACACTTCCTTAATCTCTGGCACCAGCAGGGGCTCCCCCCTTGCCTGTGTGTTTCCCGCTCCAGCCCCAGAATCGGCCATTTCCCCAGGAGCCCTGGTCCCTTGTCCTCATAGACCGATGGACCCACAATGTCCAGTTATTCCTTCCCCACCCGGCGAGGGAAGTGGCACATCAGTGACATTAGGGTCAGAGAGACTGAGGCCAAGCCCCGTTCCACCTCCTGGGAGCCATGGGCTTAGTCTGCTGCTTTGTGGGGTGGATGTAAGACCCCCTGGCAGGGCGGCTGCAGGACTGAGGGATGTGCGGTCTGGGCCCTGCTGGGGGCCGTCCAGCTGCAGGAGCAAAACCGGCAGGCACTGGAACCATCACTGCCTCGCGGCCCTGCTGCTCCTGGAGCCCCTGTATCCCTTCTAAGATGGAACGAGTCACGCCTTCTCTCCTTCCTTCTGAGGGGCGGCAGGAGTCACCCGGGACGTCGGGCCCTCACTGTGCAACACAGGAGGCCTTGTCACCCTCTCCCTTGGGAGCTTTGTGGGAATGACGTGCATGCATCCTGATCTCCAGCCCCTGCCTTCTCAGACCAGCGGAAGCACCCTGGTGTGTCAGCCCCCCAAGCCCACATCGAATCACCATTTAGGGCCCAGTGATGGTCCTGAAGAGCAGGTCAGAGGTCAAGTTCCAGCTGCACCCTGAGAGCCGTTGGCTAATTGTAGGGGCTAATAAGAGGCTTATGGCTTTAATCCCTGTCTCAGCAGAGATGACCCACAGTCACTCAGGCCAGTGCCACAGGGAGGGAGAGAGGCCGTCAGCTGTCCTGGGGCAGGAGAGGTCGGGACCCAGGGAGACGCCACCTGCGGATGGTGGCAGAGGACGGTATCTTAAAGGCCAGCTCAGAGCGGGGACACTGCAGTTACAAGGGGACACATGAATCTCACAGAGCATGTGTCTGACATCAAAAAAGACGACGCTCCACAGCCACGAGTGGCTCAGAGTGGGGTCCTGAGGCTCGCGGGGGGTGCTTTGAGAAACGGCTCTGGGACTGATTCCCCTGCATGCCTCACCGGCGTGGAAACGTGGTCAGCAGCCCCCTCACCTCCGTTTTCCGTCTGTTTCTCTTCCCTCTCCTCCCCTTTCTCATGGTCCCCTCCCCCGCCCTCCCCTGTTTAGTATTTACGGGGCCCGGGAATTGTCGATCATGCTGCCCATGGGATGTGACAGTTCATGGTTCCCGAGAGAAGCCCAGGGTCTTGGACAGTGCAGTGGACTTCCTTCAGGAGCATGTCTAAGCAGACCTGGAGCATTCTGGAAGGGTCAAAGCTTGGGCACGGTTAGAGGCTGCTGGGAAACACACAGCACCCACTGCTCTTGAGCAAGGTGGAGGGCCAGTGGGGCACTGACCCGAGGTCCTGGGTTGTTGTGTTCTGTTTGCCCAAGGTGATGGAAACAAAACAGGTGCCTGACATCCTCCCCTTGCAGGAGCTTCAGGCCCTGACAACCCAGATGGGGACAACTCCTCTACAGAGAGCAGAGATGACTCACACCCAGCATATATATGTTTAAAAGGCTCAATTTTCCAACTGTCAACTGGAATCCATTAAAGAGACTGAGACGCAATTATCTTTCA